>NC_134410.1:130502993-130785493 GCF_038048845.1 Mixophyes fleayi | reverse complement strand
TTGTTCCAAGTAGCTCATCAATTAGGGTCTGGTGCGTTCGTTTTCTCAGTCTTTCCAATGTTGCAGTAGTAAATGTGGCCTTGTGGCTCAGATCTCGTGCAGATGCCCATGTACGCAGTGGGCCTTAAAGTCACCCCCTGTAGGCACCTAGTCCTCTAGCCATTATCTGCCCCTGGTGCAGCCTAAGCCGAGGATGCCTGAAAATGCACCTGATGACAGGCGGCATTTTGAACTTAATTCAGGTAACACCATTTTTCCTCTGCACTAGCCATCTGGTGACCCTTTCACCTAGTTAGCAGAGACTCCCTCCTTCTGGGGGAAGCTGCAGCTTCAGACTACCTCGGGAGAAATGGGTCCAACCAAGCCCTGCGATCAGAGGTGGTCCTGAAGAACCTTGGCCCCTAAGGGGCCTTCTGGCTGCAGGGTGAGAAGAAACAGGGTCCATACCCTCTCCAAAGGCCCAAGTCCCCCAGCACTGGGAGATTGGCAGCACCGCACCCCCTTCCTGTGGGTAATATTGATGAAGTCGGCCCACGAATGAAACAGTTTGCAGACTTGGTGCATCTACAGGCATGACATGCTGGTCTGCTGGCGTAGGGGACAAGGTGTGACCAGATCTGGACTGGCAACGGGATGTTGTCTATTAGTGGGTTAGTCCAGACTCTCAAACTCTTGCCCAGCTTATAATAAAACCACGGGGCACATCGCTCGTGCACTTGACCCCCACTATTGGTCTGCAGTGAACCCAACAGATAATGGAGCATCCGGTGACATCATGGGCCAGAAAAACAAATTTAGCTGCAAAAAGCAGAGCTGCTTCGTAGCCCCAATGTAGGCCTGGGCGTGAGATAATTAGTGACAGGAATTGCATGGTAAGGATTTACTATTCCCTACAGTAACAACGTGTAGAAATGTGCTGAGAGCATCCTGTGTTCCCATTTCCATACAGGTCCTCCCGGATCGCTCTCCTACTTCCTCTCTCCCGCGTGGCGACATTAAGATGATAGGTTATACCTGGACCTTATAGACCTGTATTTGTAATGATATAAATCTCCTCTCTGCTATGGCTCTTGGTAGAGTCTTGCAGCACATACCTACAGACAATACCGGATTCCACACAGACGGCAAGAACAGCACCCCCGGGACACGTTTTAGCAAATACTTTGGAAAAGCTTTTAGCGTTGCAGCTCCTGAAACCTTTTAATGGGTCACAGGAAAGAAACTAGCAGGACTCATTCCCTGCCACAGACACAGAGGATCCTCAGTCCCTGATTATAATGCAATAAAACGTGAATCTTTTACACCTGGCAGTTAGGATACAGAGGTTTTATCCTTTCCTCTAAGAGGGGGAAGGGGGGAATACGGCTTTTAGAAGATGCGTTAAGCACTAATCTGCCCCAGTGATCTCTCTCTAAGTGGCTGAGACGATGGTGTGGAAACTGTGGATGCACATTGTATAACGATGGGATTGCGCTGCTTCGGTGTGATTAGTAAATAGGTCCAGGGTTATAGTAAAGTCGGAGAGAACAATTATTGATAGACAACTATTCAGAAAAATAAGACATGAAATTTACAAAACGATTCTTGAACGATCCTAATTTTCATGTTTTCTCATTGAGGGGTTCATAGCTTACATTGAGGGGGAGCATGGGATGATATTCCACAGTCAACTAAGTGATATTATTAGAAAGTGGAATCATTTAGGAGCAACCGCAACTTAGCCACAAAGCAGAAGACCACGTAAAATCATAGAATGGGGGTCAACGACTGCTAAGGCGCATGGTGCGTAAAAGTCACCAACGCTCTGCTGATTCCATAGCTGAAGAGTTCTGAACTTCCACTGGCATTAATGTAAGCACAAAAACTGTGCGGCAGGAGCTTAATGGATGGGTTTCCATGGCCGAGCAGCTGCATGCAGCCTCACATCACCAAGACCAATGCCAAGCGTCGGATGGAGTGGTGTAATGCACACCGACACTGGGCTGTGGAGCAGTGGAAACGTGTTCTGTGGAGTGACGAATCACGCTTCTCTGTTTGACAGGCAGATGGGCGAGTCTGGGTTTAGTGGATGCCAGGAGAACGTTACCTGCCCGACTGCATTATGCCAACTGTGAAGTTTGGTGGACGAGGGATAACGTGCGTGTGTATATATACACACACACACACACACACACACATATATATATATATAGATATACACACATATATAACAATAGTGAGGTTGTGAGACAAAGGCTCCATCGATTGTACAATACGAAACTGTAAACTTTTACTAGACAAATGTTAGAAGGGTTATTTGGATGTTACCAATGAAACACAAAGTATGTGGCATTCATCATTCCTCGTCGTGGTCGCCAACTCTCATTAAAAGAAACATTTTTATGCATCAGTAAAACAAGATCTATACCAGACATCAAAGTAACAAACCTATTAGGACGATTAGTTGTGCATCCCCACCAAAGGTGTAACTCCCATATTAGCATGTGGTGGTCCTTCCTGCCCTATAAAAGCACCAGCTGTGCTTCTTCACCCTTTAGGGGTTACATGGGGGCCCTTACAAAATGTTCCTGAGGGTCTGGTCGTGCCTGTACCCAGCTAGTAGTTACACACAGTTGCGAGTTCAACCTTTCATAAATTAAATTGTATTAATTCAGAGGAAGCAAATCTTCCACTGCTACAGCTGCCAATTTAGCCTAAGAAAAAAAAAGGGGAATAATTCTTCCCTGACACCAAAAACGGCAATTACAAAAATATCCTGGATCCATATTTACATTCTATTGTTGAATTTGCTATAATCTCACATTGTAAGAGATACTACTCTTACAGTAAAGAAGCCTTCCTCTGCTGAGGGTGAAACTGCCTTTCTTCTATTCAAAACCGATGACCCCTTTGTCCACTATTTTAAGGATGTCTTTCTGGGGGTGCAGCAGATGGTAGAATTACCTGCGGATGGGTTTTGATCATGATCTATAAGTCTCATCATCCAACTACATTAACGGATCCCGTAGGATCCAGCGATTCAGCTTGTGCATCAGATCTCTGCCGTTTGTCATCACATAATGGATGGATCTGGCTGTCCAGTAATTGGATATAGTGACCTTTGGCATGCATGAAAATGATTATCCAATCACTATAGAGCCACAGGCAGAATATGTCATAATTAACAGCCAGACACATAACCCAGAAAGATGCCATCTAACCGCCTCCTTCAGTGACTAGTTTTTATGGGTTGGGTTCTTGATTAGAAGACAGGTTTGTCCCAGGTATTTTAAAGGTACGTTTGACTAGCTACTACGGGGAACCTTTTTGGTACAGACCTTCATCACTCATTCATTCTTTTGTAACTTGATTTGAAATGGGTAAGATAGAAACATGCAGCCAATCAAATCATCAGAATGTTCACAGAAGCGCAGAGTATATCAGGAGACAAGTGTGCTGATGCTGTGGGAGGCAGTAACCTGTCCTCCTGTGATTGTGTGAGTGAGGACAGGGCTGCATCTGACATGATGTAAGGAGTGGAATGGAGGCAGCAGGAAGCCACAGACTGAGAGTTATATAGTGGAAGGAGCAGGGTCCTCCAGCAGCACAGAGTATATCAGGAGAGGAGTGATGTGTTAGTGAGAACAGGGCTGTATGTGACAGGGGCAGTGACATGATGTGAGGAGGAGAATGGAGGTAGCAGGAAGCCACAGACTGAGAGCTATATAGTGGAAGGAGCAGGGTCCCCCAGCAGCACAGAGTATATCAGGAGAGGAGTGATGTGTTAGTGAGGACAGGGCTGCATGTGACAGGGGCAGTGACATGATGTGAGGAGGGGAATGGAGGCAGCAGGAAGTCACAGACTGAGAGTTATATAGTGGAAGGAGCAGGGTCCCCCAGCAGCACAGAGTATATCAGGAGAGGAGTGATGTGTTAGTGAGGACAGGGCTGCATGTGACATGATGTGAGGAGGGGAATGGAGGCAGCAGGAAGCCACAGACTGAGAGCTATATAGTGGAAGGAGCAGGGTCCCCCAGCAGCACAGAGTATATCAGGAGAGGAGTGATGTGTTAGTGAGGACAGGGCTGCATGTGACAGGGGCAGTGACATGATGTGAGGAGGGGAATGGAGGCAGCAGGAAGTCACAGACTGAGAGTTATATAGACTTGCTGAATTCTTTATCTAGCACAATCACCACCTTTGCTGGAATACTGTACCATAGATCCATTACCCTTTGATAAAGCTCCTATTTATGTTTCCAGTCAGTTTCAACCCCTTCAATGTTATACCACTCCTTGCTGCAATTATAAGGATATTAGACGTCAATTAGAAGTTTGTGACCTCTAATTTCCAAACTAATGTACAGCAGGAGATACATTATTCTGTATAATATACAAGTTTTCCTCAGGAGAAGTGAGGACATCAGAATTGTTCCATACACCTCTATAAATATAACATATACATGCATTATAAAATAAATCTATAAGACGGCAAAAATACAATTTTATATTGTGTCTTTGTAGGGCCCAGCAGTCACTAACAACCCCTCCTCAGCATTCCCAGCACTCTAACCCCCCCCCCCTTCCAACGGCCTCGGAACAGATCACATCAACACAGATTTAAAGAATTTTATTGTTTTACTGAAAACAAAACAGGAAACCAAGAGTGAAGGTTGGCAATGGTCCAAGGGTGTCTGGGTGGGAGGATTTGGGGGTGGGGCAGTTAAAAATTATGAGAAAATAGGAAAAAAAAACAAAACAACAAAAAAAAAACACAACAATGAGAGCTGCAGTTTCAAAAAAAAAATAAAATAATAAAAAACAAAAAAAATAAAAAAAATAAAATAAAATCCACTGGGGAAAAAAATAATAATATTGCAGCCATTTTAAAAGAAAAACAGGAAAAAAAAAAAAAAGAAAACATAAAATACAAATAATTTTATTCACACTATAGTACTGCTAACATTTTTTTTCCTTTTAAAAAAAGTTTCGTTTCCGGTTGTTTATTCTAAAATCAGAATTTTTATGGTACAATTGTTAACATATCTGTTCAGTATATAAATCGGGACTTATTTTCAGCACCTTGTGGTTTTTTCTCTGTAACTTCCAAAACTTTTCGTCGTAAAAAGATTGTGTAGGAATTCATTTCGTACTAGCGCGGAAAATACGGCAGATGTCCCACGCGCCATTAGAAATCGCTAATGGAAATGGTGAAGTGTATTTTCTCTTCTACCGAGCGGTAGGTTCGTTCCGGAACAGCGTCCTGGCTGCGCGGTTGGACTTTTGACCAGTGAATCCACAGAAAGTTTGCCATGTTATTGCAGCATATATGCTCACCCTCTTGAGAAAGGAGCGCCCAGCTAGAGGAGCGTTAGCTAGGAGACCGCCAAGTGTTACGGCAAAGGTAATACACTTGCAGATATCTCATAATAAACTTGTAATATACAAACTCACGTCTTCCCATGCTAACCGAGGCAGACTAATAAATCTCTTGGCCCTTCTCTCTCTCTCGCTATTGTTTCTTAAAGGGAAAATGGATCCATTCGTTTATTTATTTTTTTATCTTCCCAATTAAAAAAAAATATAAATTATGTATAATGTGCTTTCATAGGAAAATATTGACAGTTACGAGCAGTATGCACGGCACAGAAATTGTGCAGAGGCTGACAACCTGCAGGAAGGCCACTGTCAGGGGCGGAGGGGAGACTGCAGCACAGAGGAGCTCAGCACATATGAATAAGGAACAAGTTTTCCTAATGAAGGCACGTTACACATTTTACATTTTTTCCCCCTCAAACAGGGAAGTGATCTCTGGAAATATAAAATAAATAAATTGGACATTCTCTTAAAATGTAACATTTATTATGTGGTGTAAATCATTCTGGTCTAATAAGTGATCTGTAAGAGGACAACAGCAGAGAACACAATAAAGGAACTTATACAGAGACCCCTGTGAGCTCTACTCCCCGTCCCTTACTATACTTGTAGCTGGGCGTGCAAGGGTTACATGACTTTGTAATCGCTTTCCAGCTGTTGTGGAACTACAAGTCCTAAGAAGCCTTGTATTCCACCCCAGATGGAGAGCCATAGGCTGACTAATCCTGGTCTAGGGTAATAACGAGTAACATCTGGCAAAGGTTGGCTGGCGTGCTGGGACTTGTAGTTCAACACCTGGACAGCCGCAGAAGGAGAATGGCCTCACAATAAGGGGCTTCTCACAGCGTTACAATGACACTTCTCTACGTCTCAGTGAACAGTTGTAACCCCCCCCCCCCAAAAAAAACCTTCTCATAAAACATGGATGCAA
Source organism: Mixophyes fleayi (assembly GCF_038048845.1). Classification (NCBI taxonomy): domain Eukaryota; kingdom Metazoa; phylum Chordata; class Amphibia; order Anura; family Limnodynastidae; genus Mixophyes; species Mixophyes fleayi. The sequence goes on along the minus strand of NC_134410.1, from coordinate 130,779,208 downwards.
CTAAACGCATCATATGATCAAAAGGGTTCCAGATCTCTACTATTGTCCAATGCTGCCCTGCGAGACATTTCCAGCAAGGCTGGGCACCAATCTCAACCCCCCTTCCCCCCGAAAACTATCCCTGTGTTATATAATTCACGATTCCGGCAGTGAGCGTACTGCCCTGACTGTGGGACATGTTTTGCGCCATATTGTCATTGAACAAAACCGAGGGCCCTAGTGACAGGCCAAGGGCCACAGGATCTCTCCAATTATATTATTTTCTTCATAAAAGGGCTACTAATTATGATTCCGAGCCTCAAAGTAAATGTGGACCTAGTACAGACCTAGTTCTGGTCTCTCTCCAATTAAACAGCGGGTAAAAGAAATCTATCCTTGATAATTCAATAAATTCTTTATGAATAACAGTTAAAAAAATGGCAATATGTGTTTTCTCTTACTGGTCAATCTCCACGTTGCCTGTGGCATCAGCAGAACAAGAGGAGAAATCTGAGTGTTTCGTTTCACCCGCCCGAGTTCTGTTTTGAGTGACGGAGGATTAATACAATTCTCCCCCCTGGGGGGGGGGGGTGAAAACACTTTCACTTGTTAACTTCTTCGCTACCAAGACCGTATTGTGGATCTCTCTGACAGCAAAGGGGTTTAACTTAGTCTGTGATTGCTTAAAAAAAACAAAAAAACGTGAAGAGGTCCACGAGACGTCTCCGTTATCTTCTACCAGACGGCGCAGTCTCCAGAAGACGCACTTGTCAAATCCCCCTTGTTTAAAAAAAATAATAAGGGGAACAGATGTCTTTAGGAACCTCAGCCTTGGTTCAGGTTCCTTCTACTGCTTCACGCTTGTCATAAAAAGGGGGATAGAAGAGAGGGGGGGGGGGGTGGAGAAGGTCCACGTGGTCTTCTCAGCAGAGGCTGAGCGAGGTGGCAGAGCTGTCTGGCAGCCCGTTCTCTTGCGGGGCTTCAGTTGGGGTGGCTGGCTGGCACAGGGGGGCGGCTTTCACCATTGAGTGTTTGCATTTGGGCGAGCCGCAGCGGCAGCTGAAGAGCTTGTTCTTAATGTCCCAGAAACGTTCGCCGTAATCAAACCTGCAAGAAGAGACACTCGTTTAACTCCGAGTCTACCCTGTTGCTAAACGATTTTGCACCACAATGACTAGTATTGAGGATGAAAAAAAATCTCTGCATCGAGCAATGTGTACATTGCTACCGGAGATCTAACGGCTCCAACCCCCCTTACCCTGCCTTCTAGTAACAAGTAGTCTAGTTGGGATCTGTTCTCCTGAATCCTGCGGCCCACAATCGCTGTCCCGCAAGCTTGCAGAATTCTGATAGGAAGTAGAGTGGAGACTGTACAAGTGTCAGCTCTGCGCAGTCACTCTTATGTCCAGGCGAGTATTACTACGATCAATGTATATGCTTGTAACATTTGGAATATTACAAAACCTCTAAAACACCCCAGTTCCTGGAGAATACAGAGGCAATGCCAGGAAGAGTCTACACTAATTATGCATTAATTAGATGATAGCAAAATAATGGTGCATTAATGAGACATATAGGTCAGGTCACATTTCCAAATATTCTCACTGAGGTCACGAGAGATCTGCTTTTACAATCCCTTGTCTCCCCCATTTCATCTAGGGGCGTTTGAGGCAAAAGATTCTCACCCAATCTCCTCTCCGGCTTGGATTTGCCGACTGCTGAAAAAAGCGATCCGGGGAAACCGCAAGTCTTGGTGGGACATGAATACGCGGACGGGGAGCAGATTGGGTTCGCAGAGGTGGTTGATGAAACGACTGATGTTGCCGTAGAATCGGGCGTCAATGCAGTAAACCTCTCCGTCCTGTGGTACAAGAGAAAACATCAAATGCAGAATGGTTACTTACTGCGCTGCCAGAGACGAGGAGCGAACAGATTAATCCAGATTCACTTTGAAACAGATGCTAGGACCAGGATTTGCCAAAGATGCATAAAGCAATCGACTTAGTTTTTTTTGGCACTCGAGGAATTCATTTTTACAGGACATGCAATAGAAACTTTCTTTATATGCTTTACAAGGATCAGATTAATCACATTACCAGTAACAGGAAGAAGCGCTAGCTGGAAGTCACGTGACATTAAATTACTTTAGCAGTGCTGTCAACCCAGAATGCTTTGCAAATACCAGACGCCAAGCATGATCGATTCTCTGTTAACACCCCAATACCCGTATTGTTTTAGTTGAATACACGGCTGAGTATCCCCTGCAGTAACCGAAAACTTAGTCCATAAATCCCAATAAATAACAAAATGAACACTGAAATAAGATGGACATCTCACAGGTTTAGTGTCATCTATGGATCTGCAGGGACCGCTGAAGCGATACAAAGTCCCTGTAATCGTCCCAAGGCCAAGACTTGTCGTTTTAAGAAATACAGTGGGGGGGGGGGAAGAGGAGAAAAGTTTAAACACAAATGAGGCCACCGCTGTCTGTAAGCTGAACGTGTTCCTTATATCCTGGGGAATAGAGAATCGGAGGGAGGAAGAGAGAGAGAGAGGGGGGGTCAGGGCTCCTTTCTTCTCAGCGGTGAACAACTGTACGAGCCAACTTTAATTACCACTGCTAATTCCAGCCATGTCGGGGCCCCGGGCAGAAAGATGCATTAAAGGAGCCGGCCATGCCTACTGGGCACGTTCATAATGATCTTTAATGGACGGCTGATGCCACGCGGTTTAAGTGGTTGGTGGAGAGTGGTCAAGGGTAGGGGATTAGAGCACATTACACAGGACGGGCCTTGCTGGTCTCCCAGATGATAGCTCCTCGCACGTGACCCTTACACATCTATTTTATGTACATTATACTGTATAAAAGGAGACCAGCCTGCAGTAACAATCAGTAGCCCCAGGCATCGTCCATACCTCTGGGTCAGGGTATTTGGGAGTTGTATGGTGTCTGTCTGATCAGTCCCAGCCACCCTAACGAGCAGGTACCTGTGTAAGCCAAGGGCGACTTAAAGGGCTTATCCTGGATATAACAAGCCTTCCCCTATACCTCGCCTCACACCTGCTGTGCATCCAGAACCCACCAGAGCTGGATGTGAGCCGCTCTCGGCTTCCTGTTAGTACATCAGCGGGTTTCTTCCCCCGAGAGCCCTCCCTTTATATGCAGAGTCTCACCTTGTTGTCCAGATCAAACAAATAGGTGTCGTCCTCACGTACATCTGCCTCCGTATCCGAAATTAATTCCCCAACATACCTGAGCGGAAACATAATAATAATAATAAATGTAAGGGCAGTGTATTTATAAATGCGCTATATGACTCGTCACAGCGGAGGCGGCCATGTTGTGGTGGTACCAATATCCATAACAACGTTACCCATCATATGACTAATAACCAGTGTGTGGTGGAGGTTACCAGGCCTCAATACAGGCCAAGCAGACTCACTGATGGGTTCACAATATGGCCTTCTCCACCCACTATAGGCAACGAGTCCACTTGAACGCAGACACAATCTCCACTAACATGGCTGCCTTCACGTAGACAATATAAAAACGTTTACGATTACAGAGCACAGTGTGTGTTACATTGGTTGGGACAGTACTCGAACTACAGTATTACAAAGACTTGTTTTAGCGTTTCCCGTTTTCCATGTGTGACTGAGGACTCCTGAGGATCCATAAGGTGCCGGATAACGTGCTGAGTTCTAGGTGCCCCAGAGTGAGAACAGATAGGGCGGTACGAATGACCACGCCAAGAACCCATACGTGATAAGTCAGGGAAACTGCCCTTGACTTGAGGCCTAATAGGTGTAGTTCTTACATGAAGGTTTACCAGGACCATGGACTGAAGCCCACTGTAATGTACGCAGCTGTGTCCATCAGGACCACCCAGGTAATACTTAAAAAGTAGAACGTAGGTGAACATAAGAGGAGCCTGCTGTAATATAGGTCACTTATATTGTTCTGAGATCCTAAGACACATGGAGGGGATTCAATCCAGGGCGATGTGTCTCCAGAACAGTCCCCGGAGACTGGACGCTACGTCGTCCAGGCTGAAATCTTCACTCAGTGCTCCTCGCGGCCCAGAGAGCTGCGCAGAACAATGAGCAGAGATCCCTTAATAATCGGTAATAAGCGCATCCGAACATCGAGGCGAATTTATACTCCACCCTGTTGTCTGACTCTTCCGTATTTATGCTAAATATCACCCAGTCTCTGGCTTAATCCTGCAATGTGTACAACGGACATTCCCCAAACCCCACCAGCCGGGGGAGGGTGGAAACAGGACTTGCTGATTAATATGCGACGGGCAGCTCCGTCAGAGCATTGAAGCATTATCTACTAACACAAGGGACAGCAGCGGTCTGAACAGCGGACAATAGCCGAGGTAAAGAGTGCAAGAAACTTGGTGCCAGTGTTTGAAATACCCCCCCACCCCCGCTTGTCTCACTTACTCGCACACAAAGGTGCCCACGGGAATGTCCTGCAGCGACCGCACCCCCCAGCCCATGTTCTTGGTCCGGTATAGCTGTAATCTAACTCTGCAAGAAGAAGGCAAGGAGAAAACAGTTACAAATACAGACATATAATCATCACACATTCACTTTATGGAGAAGAGTCGCCACCATCTGATCATCAGTCCTGGAGCTCATTCACACGTCCTGTTGTGATCACCAGAGCGAGTACAGCGCTCAGGCAACAGCGTGTACCATCTTCTGGCCCACGTGAGTAGTACAGGAATAAATGATCTCTGGGTACGCTGCTTTCAGAGCACAACTCAGAAAACGTGTGTGTGTGAATGAGCCCCTAATCAAGGACAATCCCGACCTCCCTCAACCTCACATTTGATTGGTTTATAGCGAGAGGAGGGGGCGGGGATGACACAAATATTTACTACAAACCTCCTATACAAATAATAATTTTATTACAAAAACAGCATTTAGCTACAGAAGAAGGATCCGGGAAACGTTAAACTAATCAGATACATTGCAGGTGTTGTAGTGAGTCTAGAGTTGATAAGATAAATAAAATAAAGACTTTTGATAACAGTCTCCCTCCTTTTCTACAATTCTGGTCCTGACAAGCTCCCGCACAGACGCACGGAGAAGCGTTTACTCACTTCAAGCCATTCTGCACCACTCGGTTGCGACAGTTCCTCCAGCAGGAGCAGGCGTGATTACATTCGAAGATAAGCGGTGGCTCCACCATGTTGAATTCCGGCAAAAGGCGTCCACTCTGCATGAGGAGAACGAGTAGGTTATATTTGTCGGCAGCCCCCCCATGTCTCGGACAAGTTATCGCTCGGTACAGTAAATTGCGTTAAAATGATAATAATAGTTACTGTTACCTGTTCTCTCTATGCAGAGCTCAGTACAAGATGCTTTGTAGAACATTCATAAAACCACAAACAAACCCCTACTTGTATACCGGCTATGACTTCACCGTAATATAAACCTGCAGTGGAGGCAGCTATTATAATATATTCTTCAGGCTGCAGCCTATTACTGAGCTGGGAGTCAGTGACATCATTGAGGCAAGAGGCACAAAGATGAGTCAGAGGGAGGACGATGCCTCGATATGTTGCACCGTCAGCTTGGACTATGCTGGAAGCCGTAGGACAGTGACCGGCGAGTTCTGTCCAGTCTGACGGCTGTATCATTTATGTGCTAAACGTGTCTCTAGTTATACGGTTAATGTTACTTTAGTACAACGCACATCGTGTACAAGGGCTTCCCAGCACAGTACTTAATGACACAAACACACAGCACATTAAACAGAGGTCTGAAAGCTGTATAGTGTCATCTATAAGCACCTTATTAGGAGTCCTCTGGGCAGCAGAGCGATACCAGCCCATGTACTGCCATCCTGAGACATGACGGTGTAGGAAGTCTGCCAGCCCTCAGCACACTGGCTCTGAATGATCACATGACATTAGCATCACCGAATCTTCAAACCACAAAACACTAATTCAAATAATACCCAAGGCGTTAATTACAGAGGGATTGGCAGATTAACCAAACATTGCCACTAGGCTTTCACCAAAGGCAGATATGTCAATGCCACATATTTCAAAATTGAATATTGCCGCAATAGTACATCTTATTTTATAGTACAGTTCTCTATGGAACTTTGTTCGTGCATGTAAATTGTTACAAGAAATGTACTGTAGACTGTTCATCACTACTTAGTGGGCAGAGAGCACGGTACAGACATTGGTGTAGACTTACCATATCATACCAACACCTCATGCTGAGCTGGCTACACATACAGTTCCGAGAGGAGCAGTCGTCTATACACACGCAGTACTGAAAGAGACAAACCATTATCAGGATTATTTCCCACAAACAGTAAATATACGACCTGGACACTAGAGGGCGCTGCGGTGATCGCCTCGGCCTCACCTGTAGATGGGTGATATTCCTGTCCACGTTCAGCGGGGAGGTCACACAGTTCTGAGCGACGTATTTGTAATTGATGGGACACGGTTCTGAGTCTTCGCCATTGACGCACGGGATGGGGATGTTCTCGTAGCCCCTTGATATGTCCCTTTTAATAAAGGCACACGATATTGACCATCAGTTAAAACCAGTCTTAGAGAATCAAACCAAAACCAAGGACACGGAACAGATTAAAGCCGTCTGGCGTCTACCTACCGATTCATCACCGTGTCCAGCGGCTTGGGCTTCTGGGACAAGTTGCTGCTCTTCTTCAGAGCCGTCCAGACTTGCGAGTTTGGGCTGCAACATTCCAGTGGGGTCTCCCCCTCCTTATTTTTCAAACCCACCTCTGCACCGTGAGCTAGGAAGAGCCTGGACCAAGATACAAGGGAAAGGGGGTCACCATACCCGAGATGTCCTCATACCAATCACACACTGAGGAGACAATGGCTCATGGGATGCTTGAGGCATCGATACACTTACGTGACACACTCGAAGCGGTTCTCCCGAGCAGCGATGTGAAGAGGGGAGTCCCCATGTATGTTCACAGCTCTGAGGTCGCATTTAGAGGCCAGAAGGGTCTCGGCAATCTCAACGGATCCGGCAAAAGCTGCCCAGTGCAGGCATATGTTCTCCTCCTGGGATGGGGCCAGAGAAGTTGGACAGGTTTCAGCCATCGACTGTTTATTAATAAATAATTTGTTTAACCATGAAAAGGAATCAAAATAGAAGAGCAGATTCTCCACACAAAGGGGTTTAGGGCATGGACGTTGTCTAGAGAGCAAGACTTGAGCAGGGGAACAGGATGCCCTGGAGCTCATCACACTACAGAGACCGGACACTGTCATTAGACCACTGTACCCCATCTTTATTATAGCCACAAAAACTGGGGTACAGCTTCTCCTATAACGGACAGAAACATCATTCTAAAACCACAATGTACAGCAAAGGACTGTGTTGGCCAAAGATTTGGTTTATCTCAACAAATACACTGAAATGGAACTAAAACATGGATTCTATGATGCAGGTCTGGGGGGGGTCTCCAATCAGAATGAAGCTTGCAGTACAACGCAGCTTGGAGGACAAATTTGTGTGTCCATAGTTGCCCGCCCCGTTCCCCTAGACAAGTTGTAAAATGCCACAGGGTAATATGCACCAGAGGGCTATCACCTACATCAACCTATCCAATTCTAACCAAGATTACTTCTTAAGACTGGTCAGAAAATTCAAGAAAACATCTTATTGGCTGGCTGATAGAGACGAACTAAAGGTCAACTACGAAGCTGGAAAAACGAGGACTTCAAACTCCTGCCCAGTATCAATTCCCATCACTGACTACAATATTTACATTTCGTCTTAAATCATGGGTGAGGAGACATCAAGACTGGCTTCACTACATCACATTTGTACATTTTAATGGGTTTTATTTTTTAACTTTACAAACTCCATTTTCTGTATAAAATGTTCCAGGTGGATGTCACCTTGAAAATACAGACGGACGCCCAACACCTCCATGAACAAACAAAAGAACCCAAAAACGTTCTCTATAATCTCACTACAATGGGAACTTCCCTCGATTTTTTTTTGCCCGTTGATATAGAGACCCTAAGCTCACATTAAGGGGAACCCCCTTCGCTCCCCATCCGTCCAGCTACCCACCAGAAGGAACAGAACTGTACCCCCCCTCCGACTGACACCATCTTGACATCGTACTTGGTTTAATTTAATTTAAGATAAAATACTGTCATTATATAATACATTATATAAAACAAAATGTATCAACTGGTGTTTATGATGGGAGAACACAGAAGCGTAATCATTGATACTGCTCTCCCATCATCTAACTAGTAACACATTGGGAGGGTCCAACCATCGGAATGGGGGGAGATTGTTACCACACAGATGGCACAATGAACCATATAGTAGGCAAAAACCAAGAAAAACCCCTAAGACTTACATTATCCCGGATGTTGATGTCAGCCCCATTGGAATGTAACAGTTTAACCAGTTCCACATGTTTGTATTCTGTAGCCCAAATCATTGGGGTCCAACCACCGTCATCCTTCGGTAGAGACAGAGGGAGAGTCAGAGGGTAAAACAGGTTTTTGTGGCCAGAAGAGAAGCTGTTTGGCCACTGATAACTTCTGTCATCGATCTATCTTACAGACCAGTCTCTATATCAGTCTTATTAAAAGGATGTTTCACTCACAAGTCAAATCTAACTCAATGACACCATCCCTCGGCACAATGCAAATAATTACAGAATGAAACAATTATACCGCAGAAGAAACAATATGAACAATAACATCTCGGATATGCAAATCAGGAGGAAGTTGTGTGGAGGGCCAATTGTCGCACTGGGGGGTGTGATTTCAACCGTCTCTACAGGCAATCACTTGAAGAATGAACAAGGTCGCACTGCTGCACAAGTGATTGTCAGCGTTGCGAGTAATTACTACCAAGACAAAGAAAAACACAACATGGGGAGGAAAGTTATGGACTAGGATCGTCAAACAAGGCTCAGAATGAGATCTATCACTTTTATAACACATCTGATATCTGTACTCGGCAGAGGTGGATGTTTGGTGAGGTCCTAGTGAAAGGAGAGGCAGATCCCCCTCAATGTAACTTCTTATTACCCCCCCGGGGGCCCTGTAGTCTCACCTGGCAGTTGACATCCATTTGCTCGTTGGTGAGTAGATACTTCACCACCTCGAAGTGACCCTTCTTAGCAGCCAGATGGAGACAAGTGGAGCCTTCCGAGTCCTGGAACGAGACAAAGAGAGATTTTAAGGGGCTACTGAGAGGGGTGGGCTACACGCAGCCTACACGGACTACAAACTACAGACCTTCAGGTCCAGCAATGCTCCGGCCTTCACCAGATATTTCACAGTATCGAGGTGGTTGTTCTCAGATGCCTCCATCAGTGGGGTGCGCTGATCCTCGGAACAGTTGTCCAAGTTTGCTCCGGCCTGGAAAAGCCGAAATATATATTAAAATAGCTTATTTAATACCATAATGGGAGTACATGGAATATTATCTGCTAGGAGCGGTCTATAACCCCAATGTCAGTCTGTGTGCCCTAGATGGCTGAAGGAACAAAGTAGTTCATTGGTCAACCAACCGAATACTCTACAGTCGGCTGGCCAATAGGGACACTGGATGCAATCAGATTTTGGACGACTTTGAGTAAACTAATTGGCAGCCTCCATTGTTAGTGAAGGCAGATATGCAGAAGCTGACAGCAGACGTCAGAGTACAGGACAGTCACCTGAACGAGCATGTGGCAGGTATCGGTGTAGCCCATCTCCGTCGCAGCGTGCAGGGGTGTCCTCTTACCGTGCTGCTCCATCTTGAAGTTGGGGTCAATGCCGTCCACTTAAAAAAATTAGAGCCACAAGTCATTTATGTTAAGAGATCGGCGATTCTGCGGTCAACACTATCTAAACTACAGGACTCAAACTCTCCACCCCCATAAAGGAAACTTTACGGTGACACCATGCTGGTCACCTCTGGTCAAAGTGTTAATGGGAAAGTCAACAAAAAGAGGTGAAATAGAGAGATTCTTAGACCAATCACTAATGTAGGCGATCAGACTGGTGACCTGTGATAACGCTGCTGGGGGGTTAACATCCTGAGTCAGTAAAAATCAAATTGCAGAGGTCAGAATTTTTATTGGGCCGCATAGTAAATGCTGTCACCCCATAACGGTCAGCTTACGTGTGCAATCATTGGTCGACAAGAAAAATTTAACCTAATGCGAGACATTGACGATTTTAGCTGTCTGTGTGTGGGCCAATTGCTCCCACATCTGGTTGTTCAGCTTGACTATCAGTCTGCGTGGATGGGTTTAGCCTGTTAAGGGCTACAGATAACAGGAGCATAACAAGTGTAAGGTTCGGTACACACTGGAGGTTTTTCATTCGATCTTCGTGCCAATCAGCCGACATGCGACCGTTCGGTCAGATATCATGTTAGTGTGTATAGTGACACGATGATCTAAAGTCGTCCTAAAGTGCTGATCATCGTTTCATTTTGTTGGTCGTACTGTTTAATATCTTCCGACCAATCACCGACCGATCACGTAGGGTGTGTGCACTCACTCTCATGATCTCCATAGAGTTTACAGAGTCGTGTACTGAAAGGTCTTTTTAAAAATAACAGGGAGAGAAAAATATGGGAATACAAACTGATAAGAACATTCCAGTCACTGACTAAAGGACTTAATCTAACATCCGGATTTATGACCCACTACATGAACACACTTCACACCCCACAGCAGTGCAGACCTCTGAACTTGTAGGACTTTTAATCTTCCATCCAAAACGAAAACCTCCTTTTTATTACTTTAGCTTATCTTAATGATGTATCCCCCCCCCCCCCCCCCTGTACAAATATCTTGATGTAACAGCTCTTAAATGTTGTGCCTTTTACTCAGTCATTCATTTGTAAACTTGCCTGATGAAGGGGCCTCTGTGCTCTGACAGCTAGCAAATAGCATTTTTTTGGTTAGCCGATAAAGGTGTCACTCCTATAATACTTCTGTCTTTTTTGACACCAAAGCATTTAACATCACATAGTTTCAGAGTCACAGAAGCTAACGAAATTCGTTAGGACATGTGAATAGCTAGAACAAGGCGGTTTAATCAGTGTGACAATAATGAATGAATGAATATTGTACTGTCATTCTCTGAAGACTAGAGGACCAGATGAAGAACACAGATCTGAAGGTAAATTGTGTCAGTGTACATGGATGAATCGTCAGACTGATTGGACCTTCAGTCGTAGGTACAATTGTTTGAGATAACACGTCGGTCTGAAAATTCTTCAGTGTTTACCCAGCTATACACTCAAACACGTCAACTCCTGGTAATGTATGGGAACTTCTACTGAAAAAATCTTTTCATACTGGATTAGCGTACATTTTAATGTTCAGTGGCTATTGAGGGCACAATAAAAAAAATTGTCCGTGTTTGGAATAAAAAATAAATTCCAATGCATACGTTTTGCAATATTTAAAATATTTAAAAGGAAATGCCACATTTTTTTCTTTTCGTTATCAAATGGAACTTCCTCTATTTGATAATAAGGTGATGTGTAATTCATTAATAATAATCTGATGCCTTGTGGTGGAAATAAAACATTTACTAAAGCTTCAGCCGACACGTTACAAGCAAGTTTAAAAAGACAGTATCAGTGCTCCACCACCCCACCCCTCCCAATTTACTACCTCCCAGGTGAGCGGATAGTAAATGGGGAGGTAATACTGGTAAGCTTTTTTTTTTATTTAAACAAATTTTTGGTTGAAACAATGTTGCTGCACTTCAATGCGATTAACCCCTCGTTCTGCAGATGAGCTAAGTTTATATTTTGTTTTTAAACTATAAACACAGCAGTAAACTGAACACCCAGGTTTGAAACTCATCTGATCAATAAGTAGGAAAGAATAGGGGGAAAAAAAAGATATACAATTCTTATTTTTTTTTTTTAATGAACCAAAACCATAAATTGATAAAGACTACTTTATATCAAAGAAACCTAATTAAAGACCAAACCCTGAACCAGTGCAGAATAATCCGAGTGTTTACACTTCTTAGTCAGCAGGTGGCGCTGTGCTGTCACTACTTGTTAACCTTTCATCTCTCCTGTTGCAGTCTTAGTACCACATAAGAGGGACTGAGATGGTGAGAAGCCCCTCTACCCACACAGCATGGTGAGGACGGGTACACCGCATAAGGAGAGTGCAGGAACTGACAGTCAGCCCCTAGCAGTGTTCAGACATAAAGATTCCTCGGCACATCTCAGATTCTCTTTTATTTGAGGTGCAGCTGCAGAAAGCTTATTAGCGAGCAGTGAAGAGTGCCGACATCAGCACTTCCCCGCGCCAGCCTACAACAGGCAGCAGCCCACGTTTGCGTGAAATGTCGGTCGCTCTGGGAATTCGGGACCTATTTTACCCAGGAGGGGGTTGGGAGAGCGAATCCTAAACACTTGAAGACACCATGTCGGAGAAGGGACAATTGCTGACAGTGGGAGACGGCTCTATGGGCTGACTGAGCTACAGGGACATCTGGGAAGATGCACTGTCTGCGTTTTACCACCCAACCGTGGTCACAGCGAAAGGAGACTAACCTGGAATACAGGGTAACGCAATAAGAACCCTCAGTCACAGCATCCTGTCCCCTATGTTACATAGATCAGAGTCTCACAGGGCTATCAGCTAGTTATAAGCACTGCACAGACACTGGGTAAGGCTATATCGTACAGGAGTGACCTCACTAGTCCCCGAATACAAGGCTATATCGTACAGGAGTGACCTCACTAGTCCCCGAATACAAGGCTATATCGTACAGGAGTAACCTCACTAGTCCCCAAATATAAGGCTATATCGTACAGGAGTGACCTCACTAGTCCCCGAATACAAGGCTATATCGTACAGGAGTAACCTCACTAGTCCCCGAATATAAGGCCATAATCGTACAGGAGTGACCTCACTAGTCCCCGAATACAAGGCTATATCATACAGGAGTGACCTCACTAGTCCCCAAATACAAGGCTATATCGTACAGGAGTGACCTCACTAGTCCCCGAATACAGAGCTATATCATACAGGAGTGACCTCACTAGTCCCCAAATACAAGGCTATATCGTACAGGAGTGACCTCACTAGTCCCCGAATACAAGGTTATATCGTACAGTTGTGACCTCACTAGTCCCCGAATACAAGGCTATATCGTACAGGAGTGACCTCACTAGTCCCCGAATACAAGGCTATATCGTACAGGAGTGACCTCACTAGTCCCCGAATACAAGGCTATATCGTACAGGAGTGACCTCACTAGTCCCCGAATACAAGGCTATATCGTACAGGAGTGACCTCACTAGTCCCCGAATACAAGGCTATATCGTACAGGAGTGACCTCACTAGTCCCCGAATACAAGGCTATATCGTACAGGAGTGACCTCACTAGTCCCCGAATACAAGGCTATATCGTACAGGTGTGACCTCACTAGTCCCTGAATACAAGGCTATATCGTACAGGTGTGACCTCACTAGTCCCTGAATACAAGGCCATATCGTACAGGTGTGACCTCACTAGTCCCCGAATACAAGGCTATATCGTACAGGGGTGACCTCACTAGTCCCCGAATACAAGGCTATATCGTACAGGGGTGACATCTCTGCTCTCAGCACATTTTACATGTATTAATATAAGTGTGTGATTACTCACCCAGCATCATGAGCACCTTCTGTAGCTCTCCTTGTCGGGCAGAGAAGTACAGCTGCTTGGGATGGAAACGCAACTTCTTAGGCCTGTAAATGAAATGAGGGGGAGATTCAGCGGGTCAGAGGTCAGACCAACCCGTAGCACTGAGCCCCCCCGTATCTCACACTCAGGACGGAGGACTCATTCTGATGGAGGATAAAGTGCTAGTCTGGAACTACGAATACTCAGTGAAGGGTCAACTGTTCAAGGCGGCTGGTGCTGGAATGTGTGTTGTATGTTCATGTATATAAGCCCCTCTCTCACATGCCATAGCACAGGTCTATACCTGGATGTGTCCCCACAAACACTGAGCTCTGCTCTTATCAGAGAAAGGCAGCCGGTAACAAGGGGCCGTCACATGTAACATCACATAGGAAGTGACATGTTCTATAGAATGAGCTGGATACCGTTACGGCTATTTCTGTGAATGCTCCCTGCTCTATACGGTGGGCTAGCTCTGTAACCGAGGGGGCACAATGGTTAGCATTGCTGACTCGCAACGCTGGGCCAGAAATGTTAACCAAACACGAGGTTTGTATGTTTTCCCAGTATTTGCGTGTAGGTGTTCTCAGCACGCTCCGGTTTCCTACCCCACAGACGTACCGGCAGGTTAAACTGCCTGCTGAAAAAATGGACCCTAATGTGTGGTCAGGACTTTATAGTGTAAACTGTACTGTAGTGACTCAATATTATAGCTGGACCCCCTTACAAATTACACAAGGATATCATCCAGTATCAGTCTGATCCCGACATCACAGCTCTGTACTGCTGGGGACCCTGCTCCTTCCACTATATAACTCTCAGCCTGTGGCTTCCTGCTGCCTCCATTCCCCTCCTCACATCATGTCACTGCCCCTGTCACATGCAGCCCTGTCCTCACTAACACATCACTCATCTCCTGATATACTCTGTGCTGCTGGAGGACCCTGCTCCTTCCACTATATAACTCTCAGCCTGTGACTTCCTGCTGCCTCCATTCCCCTCCTCATATCATGTCACTGCCCCTGTCACATGCAGCCCTGTCCTCACTAACACATCACTCATCTCCTGATATACTCTGTGCTGCTGGAGGACCCTGCTCCTTCCACTATATAACTCTCAGCCTGTGACTTCCTGCTGCCTCCATTCCCCTCCTCATATCATGTCACTGCCCCTGTCACATGCAGCCCTGTCCTCACTAACACATCACTCATCTCCTGATATACTCTGTGCTGCTGGGGGCCCTGCTCCTTCCTCTATATAACTCTCAGTCTGTGGCTTCCTGCTGCCTCCATTCCCCTCCTCACATCATGTCACATGCAGCCCTGTCCTCACGAACACAATCACAAGTAAAAAGGTATCCTACTCCTCTAAGAGCAGCACATACATATCCTGAAATACTTTGCACTGCTGTTAACATTTCAATTATGTGATTTGCTACGAATAACTCTATGCAGCCTCAGGTCAAAAACACTGGCGGAACAACGATAAATAATGGTATTCGTTAATAAAAGTGAGATGCTCATAGACTGTAAGCTGTGAGCAGGGCCCTCTTACCTCCCTGTCTGTATTACTCAATATTGTTTTACTACTAAATTTGTTTCCAATTGTAAAGCGCCGTGGAATAATAAATAAATGTTGATGACGACCCTTTATGTACAGGAGATGAGGGGGCAGTCTAACCAGGCATTCTAGTAATGTGCAAAGAGAAATCCTTCTCACTTCTCTGAGTCCAAGGCAAGTAGAGCGCTCTCCAGGGTCTCTTTCACAGGCCCCAGAGAGGAGATCGGATACTTCCCGGCGCCCGGAGTGTCAGATGATGAGTCGTAGGTCTGAGGAGGGAGCCCGTCCGTCTTAGAATCATCTGCTGCTTTCTGGGCTGTGAAATCACTAGCGAAAGACACAAAGAGACGTCAGTGACAGTCGCTGACTAATCAGGAACAGAATCCTGCACGGGTTGTCAGGCCTCAAGACCTGCAAGGAATGTTTTGTCAAATACATTAATGTCACCTACTCCGTAAAGGAGGAAACCAAAAATCAAAATTTGCTCAGTATGCATTAAAAAAACAAAAAACAAAAAAACAAATCATGACGCAACCTGGGCCGAGATTTTGAGAATCTATATTCTGAGGGACGCTACAACGTCACAGATCTTCATCAAGTCTAGGGGTTACAATCAAACTGTTTGGGGGAGACCAGATTATTTTGTTGCCGAGTTCAGCCCACTGTCCAGTCCAGTAGTTCTCATATTTTCCCTTGTACCGCAGGAACAGGGCATGTTTTCCGGATCTACTTGCAGGAGCACACGATACAACTATGCCGAAAACGAACTGACTCACCTGCGATCCTGGAAGAAGATCCGCAAAACATTGCACCGAGAGCCGGAGGTTCATATTGGAGCCCTGTTTACATATAGCCCGTAAGGGTAGAAGCGCAGAGACACGGGGACAAACCTTTCTGTTGTAGTGTCTGCTTGACCCTCAGCCGGGACGTCCGTCTCTGGCTCACAGGCCGCCAGGGACATCGTAGAGGTGGTGTCCGCCTTTGCGATGGTCACCTCCTTGGCCTTGGAGACCTCTTCTCCGCAGTGTGGGCAGTAGCTGGCGTTGTTGACGAGAGTGGCACAGTCTGTGTGAAATCTGTGGGAGATGCTGGTCTCTG
Organism: Mixophyes fleayi; assembly: GCF_038048845.1. Lineage (NCBI taxonomy): Eukaryota > Metazoa > Chordata > Amphibia > Anura > Limnodynastidae > Mixophyes > Mixophyes fleayi. The sequence continues at coordinate 130,762,886 of NC_134410.1, read as the reverse complement.
GTTGGCACTCCATGAACGTGCCCTGAGAGACACAAACAATTACAAAAGTGACAATTAGTGCAACACGCTTTCGTTTCACCATAGAACACCTGAAAGTGCAAACAAAACGCAGTTTTCACTTCTTACATGAAAACTATTTACTGTAAACATCAGTAATCCTGTATTTAGAGGGTCTCTAAACCTATTTTATTTCACTTTGTTTTTCTGTACTGTACTATTAAGTGAGGAATACATAGAAATATGCTATATGACTACTAACGAGGTGCTATATCGTTATCTAGAGCAGACATTGTGCCTATAGCGGTTATCCAACTGTAAATCATTATATACCAGGGTAACCGCCTTAAACTAAACTGAAATGTAATGACAAAGTGAATCTCCTCTACCAAAAAGTGTAGGGCACCACAGTTAACAAATTGTACGTCCATAGGACCCAAAGAGTAGTATTGTGGTGAATACGTCATGTCCAATGCAAGCAGCGAATCAGTTGTTTTTGCTATACGTTGATGGCGAGGAGAATATTCTTGACTGTAAGATCTTTGAACTGCGCGCTCTGGGCGACCTGTAAGGGATCCACCGCGTCGACGTCCTCAAGGGCGGCCTCTTGGCATGTTTGTTGTAAACAAAGTGAAGATAAGGGAATAATGAAATAACACAGCAGTCCGTGATTGAGGTCCCCGCAAGACACGCTGATATATGTGGCTGCACATAACTGTCAAAGTTTCCAGACCACCCAGCAGGTCACATTGTCCAGGTCACCCAGCAGGTGCACAGGGAGAGTTCACTAACTGCCACAGTTTCCAGAGCAACCAGCTGGTGCACACAGGTGTATTTACAACGGTCACATTTTCCAGAGGACAATGGTAATGTATTGTTGTAAACGACGGGCGGACATTTTACGAAATAACTCCGAAAGATGCAACCGATTACATCGCCAACATTTTTCTGCAAATCTACAGACTAAGACATTTAATTTGGTATATGATGTGCTCTGCTCAGACAACAGCATCATAGAAATAAGTCACTCATAAAAGTCATACTTGTGCTATTAATATATAGATGTCCCCTTAAGTTACAGAATTACTTGATATCAGGAGATAACCAGAATGAAAGAGATTTCAGGAATTGACGTTCTGTCAGTGATCCTATTGGACGACTCTTACAACAAATGTAGATACAATGATAAAAATGTCAAGGTATGGAAACCATTATATTTGTAAATGTGCTAATAAAATCCTTTTCAAAGTGAATCAACGTGTGTCTTAGTGAGAGCAGAAAGTACATTTAGATGATCAGAAAGGAAGGAGCCGGGACCTCCTGTGTATCCTGACTAATCACAGGTAAGTTAGTTACCTAAGAGGCGACACGGACCACCATAACTGTGACCAATCAGAGACATAGAAATATCAGTCCCTCCCCACAAGATGTTACATTATCACTCCACACATCCTAAACAGACACAACAATTTGTTTTAATCATAGACTTTTATGTGGAATGAAAGCGTCTACATTATATAGGTGACTTACAGCTGTACAGAAGTGCCCGCAGCCGGGACAACACTGGTGTTTCACCATCTTCCCCCGGTGCTCCTCACACAATACTAGATGTCGCACCTTGTTAGATGGTCTCATTAGCTCGTACTTCACCACCTCATTAATGCACCGACTCAGCTGTAACACAACGCAGGAAAGACCACAATTTAATAATTGCCTTTTAAAAGATGCTATCCTTCCATGACGGGCGAGGTCTGATGACTGCGGACATACGGACAGACAGACTGACTGGGCGAGTACAATACATTAACATGTGAACAATACGACGGTCACCACCGCAGACTCCCGATCCCTCACCTCTTGGTCCGAGCTCTCGATGGCCATGCAGCGATCTTCCGCTTTTGCGGTCACGTCATCCTCTTTTGGGGTTTCCATCCGACAGCTGCAGAGGGGGATTCCTTGAAGACCATCCATCTCCATGTTTTCGGAACCATTGGAAAGACCTGCGGAGGAGAATTGAACCTGACTAAGCACATTTGGTGATAGGTTGTGTAACATTTGGTATAATTGGTCATCGGCTTTTTATCTGCAGTCATTAGGATGTAAGTGGAAATGGGCGTTGTACCCTAAAGACCTTGGGGAAGCAGCCATTACTGTAACAGAGGTTATACAGCCGCTCTCTAACCAGCAAAACTTCCGGCCCCCAGGAGCCACATCCCTGCTGGATGACTGTAATATCTACAAGTATGGATGATAAATTAATTTTCCATTGATTGACATTTGTGATTAATTGGGGAAGCCCAAATAACCATCTGTTCCTGACTCTCAAAGTCCTTGTGTCTTTACCATGGAACAAACTTTACTGAGCAAAACGTTGTTACATTTATTCCACAACAGAAGAATTTATTACGATCCACTTTGAAAACAGACCCCTCTGGGAGAACGTGAGGCGTTCAAATGAAGAAGCATCTACTAAGAGCAGGGGCACACGAGACACGCTGCACGAACAGCGGTGGTTCGTGACAGAGAGGGGGATTATTTTGCAGTAAATTATGCTGACATGAGAAGTGGCCACCAGGGGGCATCACAGAAGGTTGCAATGAAATGCAGGAAGACGGCAAATGAAATGGCATGTTGGAAACAGAGAATAATAAGCGGATGCGGGTGGTTTATAGTGCTCTGGGCAACTCCCAAGTGAAGATACCATTAAGGACACAATGGGACCTGTGTGGTCATACTAAGGGGTATATGACGGAGAGGGTACAGGAGTGTATGAGTATAAAATACTGCCTGTAACCTTGTACCAAGCAGGGCACTGCCCCAGAACAGTAACTAAGCACCACAGTCCTCACTATCCAACCCCCAGCCCCCCGTATCATTACTACTGGGGAAGAATAAGTGGTTTGTAAAGAATACAGAACAAGAACATTCAATCCTGCCCAGTAATATACCATAGAGCAATAAGCACGATCCTATATGATAAATACAGTACAGGTGCCTAAAATACAATTACATTTCTAACAACTGCTTATAACATTCAGAAATACACACGTTTCAGATGCCGTACATAGCAGAATACTGTTGGGGTCTTGAGCCTAGTGAAGGGGTCTGCACGCAGCAGACAATAGAGGAGAATACTTTGCGTTGAGGTTGTTAAAGTAACATAGAAGGTTTTACGTATATATTTGTATCTCGTATTACGTTGGTAGAGTAAGTAACTGGGACCAGGTATAAAGAGACAAATCCACATGGGAACAGCCGCAGACGCTGTGCGAGGTGAAGGGTCACGTGTCAGAGAAGCGCTCTGTGTTGGTCCTGGCAACAACGTCCTCCCGCTGCCTCTGCACAGCCCTCACCTTTACTCTGCGGAGACAACATCTCTTTCACTCGCAGGTCCAGAGAGTCCAGCGACACCTCCGTGTACTCCGCACTGTCTTGTCCCTCGCCAGTACCCGCTACAGGGCAGAGAAATCCGCGTCAGTGTAAATATTCCCCGGTCCTGGAACCCACCAGCGTCATCACCATTATACAGACAGGAACAGAGTACAAGGCTACAGAAATACCGACATAAGTCCCACGCTATACAAAAATATTGTACAGCCAGGTATGTTTAAAACGATCTTAAGATAAGAAACCAAAGTATAACCGTGATAAGTGGGGTATTGTATAATAAAATAAATTGGGCCGGGACACAATTCCCTTGGAGTCTGTATAAAATATTTCATTTTATCGATGGAACACTGTGGATGCTCTGCTGTATGTAAATATAAGGAGAAATCCAGCTCGATACACCGAATGACTGATGTGATTAATGTACAGAAAAATTATAGCTGATGATTCTACTTTAAATGCTTTAAAAACAGACCCCCCCCCCCCCCGTACTAATTCATGGGGAGGTTTCTGAGAATCTGTCAACACCTGTAATGAAAACTCCCCCTCTGAATGTATACAGTAAATGTGGACAGTAGCCACAGGATTATTATAGCCAGCCCATCCTAGCTGTGGCATTGGTCGTGGCAAGTCCAGCTCTCACTGCTCTATCTCAAACGGAGGCTGCGCACGAATAACCCGGAGGATTGGGAGAAGGTGTCCTCCCGTATATCAGTGGTTGTACAACCCTCACGCAGCGGATGATAACCGGTGTACATATTCATACAGTATACGGCTTATCGGACCATAAACAACATGGCGGATAGGAACCGCTAAACATGGCACAAAGAATGGCTACCATGTCCAATGCAGACAAGACAAGGGAATATAAGATTTACCAAACAATAAATGCCCAGTATACCCTATCCCAGCATCCATGATTTGCTAGATTATTGAAACACGTAAAATACATTGACGCTGCAGTTTCTGGTCTACATAAGTAACAGGGTTCAGCACAGTATAGAAAGCCCCCAGGGGCCCAACCAGTCATCCAGGAGTCCTAAGTGACTTATGGTGTAGCTCAATGAGGTTCCGGATCCGAGATTACCCGGAGCTGCTCGTCCCAGGTAACTTATATAAGGGGCTTCATTTTTTTACCCATTTTACCACATCTCCTTGTGAGAAAATAATATTCAGCGATTCTCAGGCTGGACTCCGGTTTGCTAATCTCCAAACAGAATTTTGATTGGTGAAAGGCAAATTACCGTGATGTGGGCTGGGTGTAAAGTCGCTCTTCCCTTTCCTCCTCTTGGTTTTGGACATCCACAGGCTCTCGGAGCGGCCTTTGTATTTTTTCTGGTTCTTCTTCTGTAAACTGGACTCCGAGCTCTACAACAAGACAGGAATCAGTGTGGGTGTCAGAGGCATTTCACACAACCGGAATACAGAGATACATTTAGAACTGGGTATGTGTTACTAAACATGTGTTGCTTTCTTTGCTTCCAGCAGTGCAGCCCCTCTACCCCCTCCAGACCATGCTGCTCTCCGGAGGAATAACCACAGACAACTAGTGAAACAATGGAGTTGAGCTACAGACTGCCGTTACTGCATTCACATCATTGGAAAATAGAAGTGAAAAAAGTTTTGATTTATTTCCACTACACGTAGACAAAATGCATCCCCCACTCACTACAAGACAACGGCTGCTATAAAGTAAAGTGCATTAAAGTGGAAACATTTAGAGACCTACGGAAACTCCATGTTAGAAGAATCTATTCCTGTAGAATGGTTAAATGTTTTGTATTTTCTTGGCCCTCAGTAATTACAACTTCATCTTCCAGAGTCAGTATCGTGCTGTATATACGGATAACGTTATGCTTTACTCTCATCGCCTATGTCGGAGACTTAAAGAATTAAATACAATTACAAAGTCTTCAGTGGGATAAACCAGGTCAGTGACTTAGGATGTCGGCTGGACATGTGGCAACTTCCAGTAAGATTTTTACAACCATATATTAAAACTATTTATGTTTAGTTCCCCTGTAAATCAGATGTGCATGACTGAGATAAAGATACATTCAGCTGAAACAACATTGAGGTCTGAGAGGGGCAATCATTCATTACTACACCCCATTACATAATTTGGGCCTATAACATCATTATCTCCAGCCCACTTCCTCTCTGCTTTCATTACCGTGTGGGAGAGACGACTGTCAAACTCAGACCCATTCAGATTATCAAATCTGTATAACGAACCGTCCGGAGAACTAAACAACTTGTTATTTTCCTTATTAATAAAACAGGATTTATGTTCATAAATTGGCTTCCCGACTTCCTTTTGCGCTGTTCCGTTATTTATTTATTTATAAGGTTTGAATAGACAATAAAGTGGGATTTGTGAATATACAGACAGAGCTTTGTAAAGATGAATAAACTCAGTACTAACTAAATCGGATTCATCCCCATCATCCTCCTCCTCCTGCGACTCCGCTGACTCCGCCTCCTCATCCCCTTCAGACTCCAAGTCGTCCACCTGCATCAAACACAAACTTTATTAACTCCCCACAAGTATCACAGACACCTGTCCTCACTCTAGTGATAAAATAATCCTGGCCAACCTGAGTGGTAAAACTACAAGCCCCAGCATACCTTACATTCTATTAGCTGGCTATCTACTGGCAAAGCATGCTGGGACTTGTAGTTTCATAACACTTGGCTACGCAAACCAGGCCTGGTTTAAGGGGTGAAAGATAAAAGGTGGGCGTGGGCACCTGAGACCATTGGGCATGATGGGCAGACTTGTCATTATTTAATTCAATTTAAAAAAAAACAAAAAAACAAAAACAAAAACACGCACAGGTTACACGTAAATACTGATTCCAGTAATATAAAATATATCTGCAATTGTGGGTATAAAGCAGTGTTGACTAACCTGTGACACACCAGGTGTTGTGAAACTACAAGTCCCAGCATGCTTTGCCAATATATAGCAACTTATTGCTGGAAGGGTATGCTGGGACTTGTAGTTTCACAACATCTGGAGTGTCACAGGTTAACCAACACTGGTATAAAACTATATCACATCATAAGCGGTGTCATAGTACTAAGCCGCTGCTGCCTCGAGCGGGTGGTGAAGTGTATAAATTGGATTATATTTATTGTTTTGCTCCTAAGTATGATTTAAAAGTGGGTGCTGTGCCTCCGTTCAGCCTACAGATGTCACTGTTGGAACGGCTGTCTATGGATCTAATTAGCCGACCTCTAGATCGCTCCACAAACAGCTTCTGAGAAAGTGACACCAGCCGGCTATAAAATAAAAATGTATAAAATGGTGTTAATAAACTCTGAGCAAAGTATGACACGGAAATGGTGGTCAGCATCGTGTACCGTTCCAATGCTTTGCTCAACGATCTGGGGAGAGGACAATACCTTCTTTAGACTCTCTGCCTCTACCATGGTCTCATTGGAAGCATTGTGTTCCTCTTGGTTTTCTGAAATGCTTGGTTCCCCGCTGTGATAATCCTCTTCATCCAGCTCTTCAGAGTATTCTTCCTCAGAGTCCATCTCCGCATTTTCTCCATTTACATGAGGGATCTCCGAATCCTTTTCGCTCTACGATGGGAAACGAAAGAACTCAAAGTGACCATCTGAACGTACCTCAAAACTTATTGTAGATCAGACTAATGGACGAAGCGACAAGAGCCACCAAAACACAGTAAGGCTCTACGTAAAGCGATCGCCCTCAAAGACGGCCTGAGATGTCCTCACCTTGGGGCTGTTGGAGGAATGACTGATGTTTTTGAACATCTCCAAGACAGTTCTCTGCTTCAACACTTTGGTCTTCTTCTTGGGTATCAAGCTGTAGGTTCCCATCCGCCGCTTCTTCTTCCGAGACACCACAGCAGCTAGACCAGGACAAGGATGAGGTCCACATTAATGAGGTACAAGACACTGACAACTAATCTGCAAGCATTGTAACAGATAAAAATAATATAAAAAAAATGTCCCTTTAGAATATGAGGCGCTCCAACAGATATACAGCAGAGCACGTAAACAGACTCCACTGATCTAAGAACTTCCAATCAACCACACAAGTAAAGTGTATAAGACTCAAAGGAAACGTTCCCACGTCAGCTGTGCAACAGATTGAGCGCCTGAAGTACGTATTAATTTTTATTGTGTATAAAATGGCATAGATAAGTCAGGTTAGCGGTTTTTAGCTCTGGTGCGCCCAGCGGGTCATGGTTTAAGGATCTTCTTGCTCATATGCAGATGAGTTAATCTGGCAGTAATTATCTCATCTGCTCCTACAGCCAGAAATCCTCAGAACATATGAGAGAGACAGAGATGGATGAAGAAACAAAGGAAAAATAAAACATCATTTTTGCAATGGATGAACAGGATCAAAGTCCAATTTAGCCTTTATAAATGTCTGCACTTAGACTGTGATAATGACGGGTTATTACATGAAGCACTGGGTGACACAGAGATGACGTATACAGAAGATACGACCGAGTCCCTGTGTATTGTCCACTGTGTATTGTACCTGACTGAGGCTTCGGCAACGTCACACAGCTCTGACCCTGAGGTAGCAGCTCTTGTAGTGTGGCGGACTGAGAGACCAGTGACTGCTTCCCAGCTTCCAGACCATTTTTGGGGGCACCGTCTTCCTTGGTTTCCGTTGGCTCTGGCAGTTCGTTGGGGTCGTCATGCACGGGCTTCAAGACAAAAGAAACAGACAATTATAACAACTTGCATTACAGACAGAGGAGCAGAAACAACAACGTGGCTGAAGTCTACCGAGGGCTGTTAGAGGAGCCAGACCTCCCTGATTGAAGGGGGTGTCTGATTACCACTCCTAGGGATTGCGCCTTAGGCTGTTTTTTATGATGCAAGCAGCCTGCAATGGTCATTTAAACTGATCGATGGATAAAAGAACGAGGAGAGCACCACAGGAGAGATTACCTACCTGGTGAGTAATATTCTATAACCGTGCGATAGCTTGGAGCTGCACCAAAAATAGATTTTTCAGTGTCTACAAATCTGTAGCATTAATGCAATAGCATCAGTGTAAACCCTGCCCATCTGACTGACAGGCTTGCAGTCTTGCTCGGTAACACACATTCTCTGTTACAGGTCCGAACTGGGCAGACCCAACGTGCTATGAACTTTCCCTTTAACATGATTAGTAATTAAACACTGTTAAAAGAACATTAGATGAATCTAATTAATACCAAGGCAAAAACAAAGCCATCTACTCCAAAAGTAAAAGGTAAAATCGTTAATTTATTAACTTGCCAACCTATGTAATGTTTCCTAATTTGGGAATAATTTCCCTACCAGATTTTTGCTTCAATCACACTTGGGGGGGGGTATATTTACTAAACTGAGGGTTTGAAAAAGTGGAGATGTTGCCTATAGCAACCAATCAGATTCTAGCTCTCATTTTGTAGAGTGTACTAAATAAATGATAACTAGGGGCCCGATTCATTAAGGATCTTAACTTGAGAAACTTCTTATTTCAGTCTCCTGGACAAAACCATGTTACAATGCAAGGGGTGCAAACTAGTACTTTGTTTTGCACACAAGTTAAATACTGACTGTTTTTTCATGTAGCACACAAATACTTGATAGCTTATTTGTACACTGACATTTAAAGTTGATATTTGTGTGCTACATGAAAAAACAGTCAGTATTTAACTTGTGTGCAAAACAAAATACTAGTTTGCACCCCTTGCATTGTAACATGGTTTTGTCCAGGAGACTGAAATAAGAAGTTTCTCAAGTTAAGATCCTTAATGAATCGGGCCCCTAGTTATCATTTATTTAGTACACTCTACAAAATGAGAGCTAGAATCTGATTGGTTGCTATAGGCAACATCTCCACTTTTTCAAACCCGCAGTTTAGTAAATCTGGCCCTTGGTCTTTAACAAAGGGTGTTTTAGACAAATGAAGACTCCTATCTACATATATACAGTAATGTCCGCTTGTCAAACCCAGGGAGTTGTCTCCTGAAGCCGATACGTCACCACAAGCTATCTGTAGGACTAGCATTATAGGGACAGAATTACTACAGAACCTCATTAGATGGATCATGTAGGAGACATAAGTAGACAACCAGTAACCTCAGCATTATAATCTGAGATTTATCTCAACAACAACAAAGCAGACATAACATGATAACAGGTCAGGACTTCCATGTTGAAGGACTATTCAGATTCTAGTTAACATTCTGTAGAATGTACTAAATAAGTAACTAGAATCTGATTGGCTGCTATAGGCAACATCTCTACTTATTCTGCCGAAAACTCGCAGTTCGATACATTTACCCCTGGTGTTAAATGACTAAACAAGCCTCGTCTTACTTGTATTCATCTGAAGTTGCCGCCATTCAAACCTGGACTAGACCCCGACTCAGATGACCCAAGGATACCATGTCCCATATTTAGTTATTATTCCACCAGTAATGACTCCATACATTCTGCCCTGTATAGCAGCACCCCACCCCACCAAACAAACATCTTTCATGAAGGCCATTGTTATTCACATCCACTTACCGAATTGCAGCCGGCCTTGGGTAGGGTCTTCCGTGCTCTGTGAATTTTCAAGTCCGATACAGAAGAATCTGTGAGCTTTGGGCTCTCGTCTTTAATCTGGTCTCCCATCTGTGGGGGGGCGGGCGAGGGGGCGGGAGGTACGTATACAGTGGAGGCTGCCTTAGCTTTGAGAGCAGCTCCGGGCAGAGTCTTGGCGGCGTGGCCGCTTAGAGGGGAGGAGCTAGAGGTCCGTAATGGCTGTTGAAGGGGAACGGATTTGCTTAAAATATACCCGTTGCTCCCCATCACAGAGGCCTGCATGGGACTGTTTATTTTCAAGGGGTGTTGCCGGAGGTCTCCTGTGCTTCTTTCGCAGACCCCGTTCTCTGCCACCCAACAGGTCTTGTAATTAGGGTCCTGATGTAGGAGTTTTGTGCTGTCCGGCGTGCCGTGTGTGGAAACAGTGTGCTCCTTCGAGTCGTTCCTCTCACACGCCCCATTGGTGTCACCAACTTTCTCAGGCAAATTTTCATCCCCTGCCATGGCATCGGCCACTAGAAAACAACCGTAACACATTAAGGACCATCATTCCATAGAAAGTAGACGCTTTGGGAGCTAACAAGCCTACATGTCCAACGGTAAACGTTCGAGGAAACTTATGGCAGATAAAATATTCAGAGGTAAAGATGAAATCACAGAAATAAACAATTTTCTATGTATACCGGATCTCCAGCGTGGAAGTTTGAATGACTGTCAAACATGGCTGCCAATTTGGGTAGAGCGTGTCATTCAACGGCTAGGTCCAATCACAGGATCCCGCGGGAACACATTAGTATAAATGGTGGATGGTGGTATTTTCAGCTGGAAAAAATTAAAATCTACGGTTGTCGGCTAACTAGTCTGATTGTTGGAGCTCTTGTGGCAATTTGGGGCCGAACTGGCCAACAGAAGCAGCTAATGGGTACAACAGGGACCCACTAGGAAAACAAGATAAGTGCTGTAGAACAAGGTGAGCACCATAACATGGGCACAAAACAAAAGTTTAAGTAAACATTTGCAGGTAAACTTGCAAATGGTACAGATGGCTTTAACATATCCAATCAACTTTTTATACTGAGATTTGTGTCCCTAAAAAATAAAAAAATAATAAATATATATCTCAAAAATATGTAAAGTTATTACATTATTTTGAAAATAAAAAAACAACTTTTTTAATGCCTAGAAATCCAAGAAATCAACTGTGTCTATGTCAAATAACCAACACAAATCATAAGACGTAGACAGATTAATATTTAGGCAGACAGTCCTGTACCTTCGTCCTTGCTGTTGGTGATATCTTTCAGCAGATCTTTTCTGGATTCCACCTTGTTTGCGCCTACCCACTAGGATAAAAACACACACACATATATTGTTTTAGGATCGGCACTGACAGATTTACATTTAAACACTGAGCAGAATTCACAAACATCTCTTCCTGCAGAATTCTAAATATTGTGTTTTTGTGAATGATTCAGAATGTGTCCTGAAAGGCAACACAGGTCTGTTATTTGGATGATGATTTTAGAAAATGATTAGGTAAAATGAAAAGTTATTTTAAGGACTTGTGCACTAACTTCAAAGTAGCACACAGCACAAACGTAACAAAATGTGTTCATTCTTAAGAATATTTTCACAATCTATTTGCAAAAACTTTAATAAGCCGATATTGTGTCCATGACCTCTTGTGACCAAAGCATTTCTAAAATCAGGACACAGATTATTTTATTACTAGAAGAAACCTGGCAAAATGAAAAGACTAAAATAATTTATAATTCCAATGTAACAGCAGTCTGAAAAATGGCCGTCAATCTCCTCGTTGGGTGCCGCAGTTCACACACTGTACGTCCATAAGACCCAAAGGGGGGAATTCAATTGGCCGTGTTACTGTAAGAAGTAACGCGGCCTGCGCACTATTACCATTATTACGGTAATATTGGGCTTAAATACCTTTATTACGTTAGTTTCAATGCCGGCTTTTTGCTCGCAGAAAGCTGGGCTAAATTTACCGTAATAACGGTAATAAGAGTTTTCGCAGCGCTACTTTGGGGGGAATTGAATTCCCCCCAAAGAGTAGTATTGTGGCATATACACCATGTCGAATACAAGCGGCATATTGGTTGTTTCTGTTATACATTGATGGTGATGATAATATTCTTGACTGTAAGATCTTTGAACTGCACGCTCTGCACGACCAGTAATGGTTCCACCACATCGACGTCCACAGGAGCGGCCTCTTGGCATGTTTGTTGTAAACAAAGCAAGGATAAATGAATAATGAAATAACACAGCAGTCCGTGATTGAGGTCCCAGCAAGATGAACTGATATATGTGGCTGCAAAATAACTGTCACAGTTTCCAGACCACCCAGCAGGTCACATTGTCCAGGTCACCCAGCAGGTGCACAGAGAAAATTCACTAACTCACAGTTTCCAGAGCAATCAGCAGGTGCACAGGTATATTGCCAACTGTCACATTTACCAGAGAACAATGGTAATGCATTGTTGTTAATGGCGGGCAGAAGTTTTGCAAAATAATTCCGAAAATGATGCAACCGATTACAACACCAATATTTTGTGCAAACCTACAGACGAAAACTTTTAATTTGTTATATGATGTGCCCTGCTCAGACAACAGCATCATGAAAGCCATACTTACGCTATTAATATATAGATTATATAGATAAAATCTACAAATTCTATACTTAATGAACTGCATTGAAACATTCAATATTTAACCTTAAACCAACATATTAAAAACACACTGTAACATGATGGTTCAAAGCGTGTTAGGAACGTAATACGCCAATATTTGTAGACCTATATTCCTGCTGGTTGGAACAGATATTTGTATGTGTGAAGAGCTGATCGGAGAATTGGAAACATTTACAGCCTTCCTGACAAGAGTTCAGTTTACAGAGAGGGGCTCAGAGATTAATCTTTTACAACTTTCAACAGCAACAATGTAACAAGATGGAATGTATTACGAGAAAAGGTATCTTGTCCAGTTTATGGTGCTCTGTTTTATAGGAGCGCCACGGCTGCAGCGCGCTCACACGACAGACGACCAAACAAGGGGGCGCAACAGTACAAGTGGCGATTTTATGAGGCGACTGGCTTAGAAAATGTTACTGCCAACAAATACAGTCATATGCTGTAATTTTGCAGCAAATGGTCCAATACTGTCCCAAAAACAAGCTCGATGCCCAATAGAAATCAAAGCAAAATCCACTGTCATTAATCAGGCGCATTGCAATATGCAGTCAGAATAGGTCCGCTAAAAGGCCAGTATGCGCAGGATCACCTTCCAACTACCCCAACTAGCCCCAGTAATTACCCCACGACAGAAAGGCTACAATTTGACCACGTACACGAGTATTTGGCAAAACTGGCATCTAGTCTGGCAGGATCTTAGTGTGTGGACGGCAAAACATAGAAAATAGATGTCCCCAGATACCAGATGGCGGGAGAGCTCAACAAGAAATGTAAGAAAATAATATTTTACTGAAGTAGTAGACACTTTGCAGAAATTCCCACCAGATTCTGCTGTGAAAACAACTGTACATGGATTTAATCACTCTTCGGATACCTGCAGGACTGACCTGAGCTATTAATAAGTAAAACAAAGCTGGACTTTACCTGCTGTCAACACGCTGAAAACTGCTGCACAGGTTAAAAATGGTGTCACTCATAGCAACCAATCAGATGTTTCCTTTCATTTTCCAAACTGCAGGAGACAAATTAAACCTTTTTTTGCTGACCAGTGTTTATAAAATGACCAATACTATATATATCTTTTCAAGAGGTCCCTTTCAAATTGAACAGGACTTACACAGGAATGTGGTCACACATTTGAACATGACAAATTAAATACCCCTGAGCAGCAACCTCAGTGTATGCAACAAGTGTACTGATCAAGTGTCCCATTGTCGCAGACACATGGTTATTTTATAGTATGTACTAAATAAATGATATCTAGAATCTAATTGGTTGCTATAGGCAACATCTCCACGTTTTCAAACCCACAGTTTAGTAAATCTAGCCCATGGTCTACTATTACACACACACACACACACACACACACACACACACACTCTTTTTGCACAATGGAAGCTGTGCTGAGAAAAGAAGGCAGGATTGTCGCTGTGAAGTGTAGGACTGCATGTAAAATGTACCTAAGAAAGTACAATAACCGCAGAAGCCTGGACTGAATGCGTTTACAATTTCTGGCCATAATATGATACTACTGGTCTTACTAGGGCACAGTCAGAAATAAGAGATCGCCTCACATACCCTCCCATTAGGACTATCGGGATTGCAGCTTTAGTAATTCAGTTTCCGGAGAGCTAGAGGCACAGACTGGTCTTTCTGCCCCTATTAACGGGGTAGACTGGAGCCAGAACCTCCGCAAGCTTCAGGGCCGCCAAGCCACAAATGGTCAATCTCTTGTCTCCATTGAACTCTCCTACAGATGGGAGGCCGACACCTTCTGGCTCTCCAACTCTGTGGAACAACAGGTCCTGGCTTGTAGGACAACGCTTGGATTTGTAATGTGACCACAGCCAGACAGACACTGGAAGCCTGGGCCTTATCAAGATGGAAAAATAAAACATAGAAGCAAGAATCTCTGCTGAAAGTAGGTGGACATTGCTGCCTGAAATGAGAAGCCACGCTGGAGGCTCAGACAGGGATAAAAGAGAATGCAGAACAATGCCGTCACACACATAAACATTACAGAAAAGGAGGAGGACATTTGGACAAATATATATTTATATATATGTAAACTGCTGAGATAGAAGCTGCTTTCTGTATACTTCCACTCAGACTGCTTGACAAATGCAAGATAAAATATGACACATAGACAGCCAGAAACAGGACCCCAAGTGGAGAAGATGTCAGAACGATAGGTTCCCTGTATTGTTTTTTTAAATTTTGAACAACGCTTTTTATGTTGCCGAACAAAAACAGTCAAAGATAATGACAATTTCAGCAGAAGGTCTCTCTAATGAGCATAAAAGGTTATCTTTATATATAAAAAATAAAAAAAAGTAGATTCCTACAAAGGAAAACCAAAATATTTTTTGCGTGTACATTTTCAAGTGCACAAACTTCCACTGTGGAAGTAGGTTTTAAATCAGTGTCTACTTGGGAAAGCAGGTTAATAAACACACAATAACAACATGGAATTAGGTGCAAACTTCTATTGCAGCTCAAAATTCCAACTGAAGAGAATCAATTAAAACTAATCTTTAAAGGACGTCCTGTCAGATGCAAAGGGTACAGACATTTAGATGAAGTACCCATGTTTACCCAAGACCATCCGGCTATACCTCTACAGAGATAGGATGTAAGAATCTCTCTCCTACACGTAGAGTGACCTATACACCCAGGTTCATATCGCCTGTCAGAGCAAACCACAGATGGGTAAGTCCTGAGTCAATATTGAGACCCCCTACCACTGCTGATAGACCGCAACCAAGATGGGTGATTGATGGTGGACTTAGACATCACACATCATCATCAGCTATTTTATCTACCGCTACTAATTCCGCAGCGCTGTACAGAGAACTCACATCAGTCCCTGCTCCTTAGGAGCTTACAATCTAAATTCCCTAACATACACACACAGAGAGAGACTAGGGTCAATTTGATAAGAGCCAATTAACCTACCAGTATCTTTTTGGAATGTGAGTGGAAACCGGAGCACCCGGAGGAAACCCACGCAAAATACAAACTACTCACAGATAAGGTCATGGTCGGGAATTGAACTCATGACCCCAGTGCTGTGAGGCAGAAGTGCTAACCACTACGCCACTGTGCTGCCCAATATATTCATGATAACGCCTGATCGACTCAGGGGTGCTTCAGTCCCCTATAGTGGATGTAAACTATCAACTCACAAGGAAATCACTGAGGTGCCGGGATCAGGGCCTGTTGGACAAGCTCTGAGACCAGCTGGTTTCCTTTCTGGTTCAACCAGCATTTGAGATTCTGAAAGCAATCTATGGACCATTACTCAATGTCAGTTCACGCTTCGTCATCCATGCGCTGGACGTGACTAAGTACCCTCAGAGATATAAAGGGGAAGTCAACTTATTGTTGAGTGTCCAAATCCATTAAAGCATGAATGGGACTGGTTGGTGCTGTTGGAAGATGTCCGCACAGAAAGGCCGACAGTGGTCACCAGCAAACGTCCTGCAAAAGCTTTTTCCACCATGGCTGATTTCAATCAGGTTAATATCAGGCGTAAGAGTCGTTTATGAGTCGCACACTAATTAATATCGCAACACAAGAACAGCAAAAATAAAAAAACTGTCTGGTCCAGGAAGCCCCCTCCGGACAAAAACACAGTCTGTACTCTAAACATCGGTGACGTCTACTTGCAGAACTTTAGGGAGGTGCCCCAGAAAAAGTACTCTGTATTCTGTAAATATTCCCAAATGCCCATGGAAAAGGGGGAGGGGGTGGGGGGCAAATAATCTCAAAACCCAATTAAGTTTGGCACCTACACTACCATCATCAGGGCACCAGTTTCGCAGACAGAGTGTGAGTAGACATTCCAATGGGTTAAAGATTGAAGTGATACAATAACAATGAATGTTGCAAGTGAGAAATTATAGATGAGGGAAGAGCCAGTCTGCAGTTTTTATGCTGGAAACAAAGAATGGAAGCTGAGGACAGATACATCTACCTGTCAGATACAACTATCCCTGGCAGGGAGATATTTAAGGGTCATCATGAAAAGGTCTCACCATGCAGAGAGATAAGAGACATAACACTATACGCAGCCAGCACAGTCTCCTTAATAAAACATCACCTCACATTTACACAAGCTGCTCGAAGCTCAATAAAAACACATATATGCAGCATTATATAAAGGATTCTAAGACTTGTGCCAAAGAAACAAAAACAGAAAGGGCGATTTAAGCCATTTTAAGATGTAACCATCGCCTACTCACACGGAGGTAGCCATCTTGTGGGCTGGGTCGGTACAATGTCTCTAAGTTCGCTACAAAACAAATGACATCACTAATTCATAGTGAATGGATCAACCAAGTTAGAAACTCACAAAGGATTACATTATCGTCCCAAACTTGCCGAGCACTTACAGATCCGATTGATTTTTTTCACCAAATAGCCGCCAAAATTTCGAGGCCGTAGATCAGAGCAGGCAAAAATTTCTCTCCAAGGCGCAGTAGACATTGCGTCGAAAAATACATCCATCCGATTGGTGGAGAAGAAGACTAATTCTGGAGAGCTGTATAGGAGTGGCTTCACAGACTATTTTAAGGGTCTTAAGTGATCGTTAATGGTCCTTTGTCGCACACACATTCAGTGATATACAAGGGACAACAATCTGGATGATCGTTCTGTACATATGGAGCTTCTCTGATATTGATACTAGTAGATTTACTCTACAGCTGGCTGTCACACCTCTCGTTCATTTTTAAGGAATAAAGTCCTTCTACTTCACACCTGCAAATGCAAAACCAACTGCAATAAACACATCGACAATTAAATGCAAACACAATATATTTCTTACCCAAGAGACGTGCCAATCACCTATAACGCCAGACACTGGAAAAGGCCCTAGTGACACAGAGAAGCCCTGGTTTAATGAGCTGTAGCTTGCAGTGCAGTCAGGTCCAAAGATCCCTTGAAATGATCAGTGATCTTGGTCTTGAAAAGCCTCATTCCTGCAGTTCTTAGAACAATGCAGACAGCAATGTCTAGACTGGTACACAAACCTCTCACACACTCCTTATAAGACCCAATGCTCAACTAGCAGAGCCACCTAAGACAGCCCGGGTTTCATTTGAAGCCTGAGCCTTGTCTAATATGGGTTATGTGCAAATATCTTCTTGCACGCTGCAGAACATGCCAGAATGTGGTATAAAAGGCTCTACCTCTGACAATTACATTATAAACCTGTGAAAAAACAATATCCTCTACAGACAAGACCATGCTTCGTCTCCATCTTGGTCTGCTGATTGCATATCTTGCCCCCTCCCCCCCAAGCTTAAAAAAAAAAAATCATCAAGAAAACTTGCAGCCTGCAACTTTGTTTCATAAGAAAATACCTTCAGTCTCCCCCCAAAAGCAAAGGCTCCCTTCTGATTTCACTCCACCAGGCACCCATTAGCAGTCTTGTGATTGGCAGGGCAGCCCTGCACCCTCCCAGGAAAATGTCGGCTGATAGATCAGACCCAACAAAAGCCAACTGCACACAGCTCAGCCTGACTTCACAATAAAAGTCCTTCCTTCCACTGACTCAGTGATTAGCAGCCTTCTGTACTTGCTGGCAGACAACGCTCAGAACAGGCTCCACGGCCACAGGCATCTCAGGAGGTGGCTTGTATTCTGGGGTCTTCTTCAAGTAGAAAAGGACACAAAATAAAAAGCATCAGGGACTGAGAACATGGAGCCAGTCCCTTACTGCTGCCTCGTGCTGGAACTGTAGCAGCTCAAATACATTGAATAGAGGAAGTCAAATTAAAGAGAATCCTGTAGACTGCAAACATGTATCATACAATTCAGAGGCTTGTTGACACAATTTAACTCATAGAAACCTATCATCAACCCAACAGGGCTCTATCCCCCCATCAAATAAGCTGTTTGCATGGATAAAGTCAAGGTTATTATTCATAAGAGCACAGTCTACAAACAGTGAATAGGTAAAAAGCAGATGAAACACAGACACACTCAAGTGGTTGGAGCTGGTATTCTGTAGGAAACGTTGCACATAATTATTTTATAAGGACAGTAGAATGCTGATCCCTGTAGACTCTGCAACGTGCTTGTCATGTAAGACCTAGAACGCTCTTACAATGCTTTAGCCATCATAAGACGTCAATGACCAACAATTAATGATGTTCTTTATAAATGAACAGAATAATTACAATTTGGATTAAATAAACTGGCAGGATTATCGATAACAAGACCACAAGTACACTGAGGAGGGTGTGTCCACAGCACTAATCTTAGACACCTGGGTGGTTTGACCCCAATATTTAGTTTCTAAGGACATTTGAAGGTCCTTGGGTCACAATCTCTGGGTCACTCAGCCCAGATTCCCCAACTCTATACGATCACTGACTTTCTGAAGCTACAGTTTTTTCACACACACAAGCAAGAAGGAGAACAACAGCTAAATGTATCTGCAGGACTTACACATTTAATTGGCCATAGGTCTGCTATTTGGGCGTCACATTATAAAGCAGCTCATCGTCCACTTGTTTACAAACGTTTCAAGCTATACACAACGCTTAAAACAGATTAATCCCCACAGCTACAGAGTCACAAAAAGAGACAGAGATGTAAACTCAGTGGGTGCATCTAAAATTCACAATTAGACAGATAAATAGATGTTTAAATTTCCTAAACATTCTACTACATTGTGCACCCCAAAAGCCGTGCAATGCAAGTACGAAGAATCGTACTGAATGTGGAACTGAGCCATCGACCCCTCTAAATCAGAGCAAAACACCAAATTGCCCTCATGAAAAAAGTAAGACAGAAAGTCTTTTTCCCGATGTCTGTACCATGCAAAAGATGTACCTTTCATCAACAAATTTTTGCATTTAAGTCTAGAACCAAGTCATTCAGCAGATTGCTTAGGTAGATCTAGGTCGCTCACCAAATCATTGAGTTCCTCTTGCGAGAAAAGTTTTGGTTCGTCAACTTCAACATCTGAAGAACCTGATCCATCTTCAGGCTGAGGTACAGTTCCATTCTCGTCAGGCCAATTGACTTCGTCCAGGTTTGTAGGAGGGTCGGGCACAGGGACGTCTGGACCATGGGGAATGGGACGAATAGCAGAAAGAAGATTGGGATACGTGATGGTGCACTTCCACTTTGAATTGTACCCCTTCACATCACAGGAACAGAAATAACAATCATCACTATGATTCTTTTGCTCGCGCCACATCATAGGAATTCCAAATCGAAAAGATTTTATCTTGCCTTTTGACCAATTACGAAGATCTTCGACGCACCGCTTACATACTTTATGAGGAGCCCAAACGTTATCTTGGTCACAGAGTTTTAATTTAAAATAAACAAAATAAACTTTCTTAACAAAATCCGTAATATTCAACTGCTGCTTTTTCACCATGAACTCTCCACATATGAAACAGAAACTGTCAGACGAATTTACACACTTTCTTGGAGGCATTGCACTAATTTTGAACCACACAGACAATAGCAGGATGACGACTGAAATGAAATACAAGATTGTGGAGGAATCAGAGAACAAGTTAATGCATGAAAGAACATGTCCGGGCAGGCCCTAGCAAGCACACTCAACAATGCAGTGATCGCCATCAAGACCAATAAACATGTATTTTCATGTTTTTGGGAGCACTGGCAGTGAAAATAAATTTGTTTTTCCATGTGCAGTTTTTTTCCCCCCCAAGTAAGATGAATTTAAAATTTAGCGATTTCCAGCTACCTGTTTGACCAAGGCACATTTCGATTGTGGAAAAAACCTGACGTCCCAGGAAAAAACGGTGGTCATTTTCGAATTCAGCGCAACAAAAAACATAAGAATCAGATAAAATTATGAAAACAGCTTTTTGGTTGCAGACCAGTGTAATAATCTGTTACCCCAGCACTAGATTGATATTCTGCACCAACTAGAGATATTTACCCAGAGATAGTAGAAACTAACAGCGACAGTATTAAGACGTCAGCAATAAAGCTCCCAATATGTCAAACAACTAATGAGGGACATTTCGGATGAATGTAGGGTTGGAGAAAACCATTTAGAATTCAGAAGCCAGAAGTAGAAATTTAGAATCCAGGAGGATCTTGTAAAGGGGTCATCTTGTACCCCGCTCTCATTGCTGCCTGCCCCCATGTAGAAAATACAGATTTTCTCCCCTGTGACAACCCCCAAAAATGACTCCATGAAAGATACCTAGATCGGTTCTTAAACGATTATCCAAAAGAGGCAAAAAAAAAGGAGGATTTGGAGGAAGTGTGAAATAAGGATCCTGGACTTAAGGTCTTGCTGGCACAACAAATCAATTGCAGAGTTGCTGATTTTGGGTAAGACTGGAAATGTTCTCCGACACTGGCCACCAAGAACTGACCTGATGAACCGTGGCCACCAGGATTACTGGGCTACTAGCCAGAGCATCAATAATCCTTTCATTCAAATTAGGTTTCTCTTGAAGCTGTTCAGAAGATGACTCATTCACACAGAAGCACTTTGTCATTGTCTGTAGGATAGAACAATTCCCCATTCAGGGCAGATTTGCCACCAGTGAGAACCATCACCAAACGTAGCACTTAGGACACCTTACAAATGTCTCAGTGTGACCCCAAGTATAGAACAGGGGACGCACATTGTAACATTGTTACATTTAAGCAGTTACTAATTCCAGCCGACCGTTCTTGGCGATATTAATGCCTATAATTAATTAAATTCTTATGTAGGAGCCAAAGCTGGGATCCAGGTTCTTGTCATACTACCCCCACACCTCAATGTAAGACATACTCATAGTAGGGATCAGACACTGGTCTTCCCTCCGGTACCCACCGCCTTACACACATATACTACAGATTCGTATGTTAAAGAGCAACATGGTCCCCAACGTCATTAAAAGGATGACACAAATAACACACATCACACTTACACAATGATCAGTATGTGAGAAAGGTCTTCACAAACTGCTCCCAGGCCTTGTACAATGAAGGATACAGAGAAGGAGAAGCTACCCCCCAGGGGTAGAACTGCAGGCAGTGTATAGTATAGCTTCTGCTCTGTCATTTACATGATGCCTGGTCTTCTTCCCTTTATTCCCAAGGATTGCATTGAATTAGATCATCCTTCCACCACCACCTCCCCCAACAGGAATCTCCTGAGCATGCTGCAGTGTGTCTGGCCGTACTCTGAGGACAGCAACCAGGTGGAACAGCTTCTATCCCACAAACAATGAACAATGAGGCCACAAAACACTAATGTGACACAACGCGCCTCTGCAGGGAGACATAATTCCCACCTCTGGACCTTTTCCACCAGGACACGCCAGCTTTTGTTTTTTTTAATTATTCACGTTATAATTTACTGTTAAGTTAAAGTTCTCTATTAATGCTCAGTGTTGTAATGTTGAGGATTGTATACTTTTCTCTCTGTGTCTCCAGTACAGGACAACCCACAGAAGAACAACTTAAACATAATGTAAATAAATGACAACTGCCCCAAATGTTCACGTCGCTCTTCTGACATCACAATAACTCAAAAATACTCCCTTGATAAAGGCACAAAGTTGTGAAGATAGATGTAGCTTGGACACCGGACATCACCAGTCTGTGTGTCTTATGTGTCACGCTCACCATCTTCTTTAGATTGTAAGCTCTAGGGAACAAAAGCCACATATCCCAATGTCTATATATGTTTCTCTTTAACGAGTATCAGCATCATATTGATCTGGTTTGTCCAATACGGCCTAGAGCCCATAATGAAAACGTACAATCATCAATGTTACCACACTGATAGAGAACTTTACTTCCTATAAAGGAGTTAATAATATAACTGATCGCGTCTGTTGCGCACGGATTTCACAATGTGTATAAAGTGCAGCAGTGCCAAAACGTGACATTCAAGAGATAAATTCTGTATTCACAAAAAGCTTAAGGCCATAAATGTGAAAGTGAATGTTAATGATATACAGATTTAGACTCTGTGGGGTATATTTACTAAACTGAGGGTTTGAAAAAGTGGAGATGTTTCCTCTAGCAACCAATCAGATTCTAGCTATAATTTTGTAGAATGTACTAAATAAATGACAGCTGGAATCTGATTGGTTGCTATAGGCAACATCTCCACTTTTTAAAGCCCACAGTTTAGTAGATCTAGCCCTATGTCTCTTCTTTAATACCCAGTTTTATCTGATTACTGTTTGCATCCAAATGAAAAGCACTGAGTGTGCTAAATGTTAAGAATTTAAACGACAATCAATTAAAATCATGATAGTTTTCTTGGAGCTGTTTCTGACCGATTTATTTAGAATTCTAATAAATACCACAACAGAACTATATATGTAAATAATAATATTGGAGACATCTTGGAGGAATGAAACAGAAGAATACACTCAGTTAAGGGTCTAGAGGACACATATAAACCACAGAGAATGTACTGTACTGGCTGCAGGGAACTGGGGGATGGGACAGCATTCTCAGTGAAACCATCTGTGAGTCACACCCAGCAGCCATTTTGTTGAGGCCAGGACAGCAGTGTTTACACAGCATGCCTCCTTCCTGCTGCTCAAACTCTGCTTTCTATTACAGCTCAGCCGTCTCCGCACTTACACAACTCAGGAAAAGGTATGGAGGATCCTTGTAGGCCACATCAGAGCTGATGAGGCCTCAGGGCAGCCACCAAAGCTATATCATCAAAGCCAAACCACAGTCTAGGGCAAGCTATGTGCATCCTGGTAACTTGGTGTAATGACAGCAGAGCATCCAGCATGAAGAATATGTGACAAACCTACATCTGCAGGATAAGGCAGCTAATCCTTCCTCACCGCTCTCTAACAAAGGGAGAGAATGAGCAGATCCTGCCTGGGGAAATGTCATTATTTGCATTAAAGCCCATGGGGCATAAACCCTCAAGTCAATGAAGACACAGAAAACTCCAGGGAGAAATGGGGAAATAGACAGTTTATAATTTCCCTGGAAACATAAAGGATGGAAATAAAATGTAAAAAAAAATATTAATCTAAAGAGATATTAAAGAGTAGAAGTTTTACCATCCAGCGTGGGCTGGAGTTTTATTTAATGTATAATACAGTGTTTATTTGTAATTAAATGCTTTATATTTTTATATGCATCAGCCTAGACTAACTTCATCTGCTGCTGCCCTGTCAGTCCCTACATTACTTTATTGTACTTTACCGAATCCGATATAATATACTCCTAGTAACATACATCTCTCCACTTGTCCCAAAATATCTCCCAACACGACCCCTCCGCTCTGCACAAGAGCTGCATCTCTCTTCCACTCTCATTACATCCAGTGTGAGGAATTCCCTCCCTCCAACAGACTTTAGTCCTCACACCTTCCAATCTTCCCTGAAATCTCACCTCTTTAAATTCCCCAACCAACTTCTAAACCTCCTTCTGTCCTTCTACTAGATAACCCCCTCACACAACTCACGCCAAACATTTATTGTCATTCTATACTCAAATATCCCTCTGCTGGATCCTGTAGCCCACTAAGCACTGTTATCCTCGTATTATCATATAGAGTGTAAGCTTCTGAGCCTGTTTTATTATTGTACTTGCTTCAACTTAAAGCTCTCCAGCGTATGCATGGTCTATATAAATAAATGTTAAATATTTCTGTGTCTTCCATGGTCGTGTTTATATTTTAAGTATCATTTCTAACACAATGACTGGAATAAGCCCCTGTCATTTATTTGGAAATTGTGACACGTGATTAATCAATCAAATTGCAGCCTAAGCAGAAATTCCCTTTAGAGATTATTCAGCGGACGTACGACAGGACAGAGAGAAGCCGTCACCTACACACAGTGACACGAGCCAGAGTGTCCGCTTACACCCTGTATTATGCTCTGTCCACACGATTCCAATGGATGCGTTTTGTAAAATATGTTTTATCGATAGAAGGATCTGCATTGAATGATCAAATACTCCCTCAGCCAACCGACATAAGGCACCACAGGAGTTCTGTGACCTATTTCACAACAACTATTTCCTGACGTTGCAATATTTATACAGCAGCCTAAAGAGATGCAGAGCTGTGACCCAGAGAAGACAGCACGTACGATCCCCAACACTGAGGCCATGTTCTCCTCTGACTACTCCTTCCTCATAGAGGGATTGTGAAGAAGAAATGCACTGATGAGTGTAAGAGGGCTTATATGCAACAGACTATACCTGGATTAGTGCTATGGTCCTTCAGGACACCTCCAGGAGAACATAACCTGCCAGGTCCTGAATGAGCAGAATACGTGGAATGTTTGTGTGCTAGAGCTCCCTCTACTGGTCATGCGTGGTCAGTGGAGACCATTTCACTCTCATCTGATCAGCAGCCATTTTACATTCCCAGAGCTCAGACAATCCATAGTGGCTGAAAAACACCTCCATATTCTACCACGGGCTCATTACTCAGGCATCTGACTGCACACTGCTCCCTGACAATGCTCTGTGTCTTTCATCTACAGCCAAGGCACAAATCTTACACAATGCTGAGTACGAGCGGAGAGGTGCAAATCTCAGGAACGCACCTCATTAGCAAACCTCTGGTACATCCCTAATTTACAGCCACAAATGCAACAAACTCAAAGAGCTACTGAATCATCGGATAATAGCACAAAGTATAAATGGACGGCTGGAAGGTAGGAAAGAGTAAGACAGACTGAAGTGACTTTAGCTAGAAACACTGCAGTATCTGCAGCAACATTGGGGAAACTGTGCCCCATTCCCCAGATCCATCACATTAATAACACAAACCGCAGTGAAGATACAACAGAACAGGCTGCTCGGCCCGTGTGCAGAAGAGATGGTTCTAGTCCACAAATCATCTATTCAGGTCGACTAATGATCTGATGCTATAACCCCAATGTATGTTGATCTTTGCAATTTATCTCCATTTTCAGTTGACTGATAACTATATAGGATTAGCAGAATGAACACGTGAAACGGCGGCACGATCAGCCGGCGAATGGATTGTGACGTACACGGTGGTAATATTATCCCGGGAAAGCAATTGAAGATATAAAGAGTGGAGTAAAGTATCCTTACTGGACGGGTGTTGCTGTCAGATTAATGCAAACCCCAAAATGACAGGTCACATCATTATCAAGTGACTACAAGCAAAACATACACAGGCCATGTTTTCAGAACTTTCCTGTTTAAGATCATACTGGTAACACCAAACGACAACCGTACAAAACAGGAAGGTTTGTTAATTCACTTAAGTGCTGCTTAACATTTATACACACCTCTGATTTTTGCCTGCTTGCTAATGAGCTAATGTGAATTATTGAGCGTAGTCCTAGAACACACACCTTTCTAAAGACAAGAAACAAACGATACATCTTTCTACCTTCGCTCCTCTCTCCACCGGCTGAGCAGTGTAATAAACCAACATTCTACTTTAAAAACAATTTATGAAAATCCATTTTTACAAAATGTTGTTTTCTTTTACGTCCAGCCGTAATACACAGAACTTACACATCAACAGCTGAACACGGATATAATTTAAGTGTCCGGATAGAATTTGGCACCAAGTGTTCCTGCATGCAGACAACCAGGGTGATAATATAATGTAGAAGCCAGTATGTAAATAATACAATAAATAAAAATGCAGCTTAGTACACGCAGTTAATGGTATAGATTATCCACATAGACTACATATCCGACACAAAAGATGGAACATCTGGAAGTAGATATAGGGGTTGAAGGACAGTTACAAGGTATGAAATCCGCTCTTCATGGAAGATACGGAAGATTCTCGGACGCAGCCAACATTGTTCTGCTGCCATCACCTGTAATGTCTATACTAAGAGCAGATTTCAGGTATGGGAGACACAAACTGGATGTCACACACAAGATGTCCGCTTCCTGTACGCATCCAACAAAACCCACATTTCATTCTGCAGATTCAGCTATTTGTATTGTTCAGACTCCAGATAAACAGAAATGTGGAACAGTTGCGATTAAAAGAAAAAAGTCTGGAAGGGGGAAGGGAGAGCAACCATGGAAACTGCAAGCGAAGACTTGTGGCCTACTTTTGCAAACATAAAATACATAATTAAATCAAGGACTGGAGTCTACAGCTGTTCAGCAGCAGCAATAACCTCCATTACATGTCTTAATAAAAGGGCATTTAGTGAAAGGGGGAAGATGTGTGTGTATATTGGTAACAAGAAGGAACCCAGTGACAGAAGCTCTCTCAATGTAAACAGACTCCTCTCCAATGATTTAAGCTATATATTGCATTTGGTATTGTTGCTGTGTAATCCATTACCCTGGACAAAACAACAAAGCAGAGGAGCTGCAAAGTGAGGTGACCCAGATCCAATCTCGGCTTCTAGACTTCCATAAACAGAATAGAGCTCAGTACATTCCCTCTCATCAATGCTGCAGACTGGACCAGATCTACAGGGGGAGGAAACACAGGTTTCCTGCTTAAAAAGGTCAAGACAGACAGAAACAGCATAAATAAAATCCAGTGATAGGATGACCAGATTCAGATGGATGAAAACATCAACTATTAAAAGTCAAAAATGTTAAGAATGCAGAGTTTGCAGCGAACACACAACAAGGATACAAGACAGAGGAGAAGGGCTCAGATGAAGACACCACCAGGCCACAACTAGAGTCTTCCAGTGTATCAGACAGGGACTATGACAAAGATCTCAGTATGCGATACTGCCCTAGCCCAGAGAGTCCCTGGTATTCTGCACCTACCAGACACACCCAGCCAATGCACAGCCTTCCCCAGGGCAAGAGAGAGACATACAGGCCTGTGACAGTCAGCTAACGTCTGCTGCCTTTTGCTTCTTCCTTGGGCCACAAAAGCTTCTGCACTGTGGTCACATGACCCAGCTCCCTCTATAGGTAACATTGTAGCACGCAGCAAGCATGCTTGGGGCAGCCATTCTACTGATTGCAGGGATCAACTCTGGGCTCCTCACCTCTAGTCATCTAAGGCTACGCAGGAAAACACAGCAAAGGGTTCTCTATGTATCTGAGAAAGGACAGAACTCGGTCGTGGAAGGACATCCAGCAATCATACAATACAATATGCAAAGTTATTTCCTTGCTGAAAACTGCATTCCTCTTTCATAACAGAAACACTCTTTATGCAACGTAATCATCTCCAGTAACTAATTCACCCCAGCAGAACAAGACTACACAGCATATTGTGTGACAATGTAGACACAAGACACATGGGGGTAAATGTATTATGGTCCGATTTTTTCAATCTTATTACATTTACCCCATGGTGTATGTACACAGTATAGTAGTCACTTTCTTTAACAAATTAAAAGACCTGTAATTAGCTCAACAAGAAAGCTTCCAACGTTCAAGTCACTTCAGATACATTGTTGCTAATAGCCCCCCCCCCCGGTCTATATCTGCTTATAACTTGTAGCACAAGTGGGTAACACAGCAAGTTGTTGTAATAATAGGGAACCAGAAGCAAGACCACAATTCAATGTCCGGATCTAGAACTTGTGTCTAATTTAACAATAAATATTGAAGAGAACACAGCGAATAAAGACGCTCGGTCACCTCACAGCAGAAATGGCATTTGGGAATATTGCAGCAAAGACAATCAACCAAACACAAAGCTCTACTCTGATGAGTGCATTGCAAATTGTCTCCTCTAGATCAGACACTTCGGGTGCAGTGATGGTTGATGCCCTGAACGCTTGTAGGATGAACTAGAGAAGGGTGCAAGGTGCTGAAGGACAAGACACCCTCATCCTAAACCATTATTCCTTAATGCATGCCATGGCTTCATTGGCCTATCCCAGTTACTTAGTACAATAGACGAACACACTGGTGTCTCTCCACAAGTTACATTATTATTACTACTAGAAGGGCCATAATCGTACTACAAGGTAATCCAGAATACCTCCACCCTGTAACATGCAACTATCTATAACTCTATATATAAAGACGTTGTCTACCTTTTATACGGTTATCAGCCACTTTAGGGTCAGAAATGTTCTCTAATAGGCTGAATAATAGGACATATCATGTCCGTAGGAAAACAAAAACCTCTCTCACAATTAAAAATACCATTACTTCTGATACACTCCAGAAACTATTACACGTCTCACAATTTTATGAGTAGAGTTTGTTATTTTTTATTATTATTATTGATTTATAAAGTCTCCTGCAATATAGGGCCCTAAAATACATCATAGCATTTGTTGCTTAGTGTTAACATAATAGGTCACAGGCCTTTTGCAAATGATCGTCCCTCAAACTGAATGGATTTGTTTTGATCATTTTATTTTTCTATCCTAAGAAGAGATAAAAAGACAAACACAAAACAAAGAGCATTGGGGAAATAATAAACAAAACTCAAGTGAACTGAAAACAAACAACCAAAACATAAATATACAGTTCGCAGAGCTATTTTCTTGCTGGAAACTATTTACTGTTCCATAATAACAACAATGGTCTTTATTCAGTGTGACACAATGTAACTAAATCAACATCACACTGAAACAGAAGAGTACACAGCATATTATATATACACCGGTGCCTGGTACGCCCGGCCGATTAGTGGTCACCCCAATGGGATGTTATTATGACCGAGTAGTGGTCCTAAGCTCCTACAACAATGTAAATATATATAATATAATATTCTGTCCTCCACAATCCTGGTAGTTACTGGCCATAGTGCAGCCATGTAAGAGTATAATAGAGATAGGATTGTGGCCCAAGAGAAAATTCATATTTTAGGGCTTTATAATGTCCCCGTTAAAGTGTTCTTTAAAGCATGGAAAGCAGATATTGGAGAGCGTACATTATATACATACAATATCGCCTGTTCATTTTCAGCACCTAACTGCTAGTATACAACTAGCTGAACTACTGTACATCAGGAGGTTTCCTCTACATGCTTCTCCCCCTTAGTCAACAAAACACCAGTGATAACATCACAAAACAAGGACACAGTGTGGAGCTGAAAAACAGATCAACCTTTCATTAGCAGGGTTCAGTTTTGTAGTTGAATCCCCCAAACTTTCCCTTAAAAGACACTTTTACTTTAGATATTTGCATGAATTATACAACATTAAATGCAGGTTAATCTCATTATGTTACATTTAGAGGTTTACTATGGACAATATACAAGAGGGTCTACAAGGGGCTGGAGAATGGAGAAGAGCTGTAAGTTGTTTGAGCAGAGAATCCGACCAGTGTTGACCAGCAAATCAACAGCAACCTTAGCAAGGACATAGGGTTAGTGAGACATGTAGCATGCAGATGAAGGAGGTCCAAAGGTGGAGCAGTTACCAGTGAGTGTTAATAAAACATTCCCAGCACCTGCTAGCAGACAGACAGCAACAGACATAGGAAATCATCTCACCCTGATCTGAGACAGCTTGACTGACATTGTAAGATATAAACAGGTAACAGGAGCCTGTCCCTCCATCCAGCTCCCTCTGAGTTAGGAATCACTATGGCCAACACCAGACACTCACAAACATCCATGCAGAGGAGATACACAGTCAGCAGCTAGTGTGCTGCATGGCCCTGACAAGAACCTGCCCCAGCCTTCTCCCCGTCTAGATGCATTGTCCTACCTCATCCAGACCTCAGGCCTACTACAGCTCCACACACGTTCCAGACACACTGTGGGTGCAGTCAGACTTGGGGCATGCTCAGTGCACACAGCTTCTCAGCCATAGCATTCAACAGTCTCACACACACACAAAAAAAAAAAAAGGAGGAAGTGTGATCACTATGAACATCAGACCAGCTAATTCACCAGCTGCACTCTTCACCCTACTGACCGTACACAGGCAGCCATGGTCTGCTCCCTGGACTGGCAGGAGGCTTAATCAAATGATTTCCAATAGTTTAATGAATCCAAGAGTTTGTAGCAGCAATGATCCCACAAAGTAACACCAGGCAGAGCTGCTCTGCCTCTTAGGATGTGTTTCCATTCTAGACTGCACAGACAAACTTCAATGCAAAGAGAACGTTTAAATATTTGAGGGAAAGACAAAATTACAATGAAGGTTGTTTCAGTAGCACGGTTAATGGCTTTCAATTGCCAGCTCCTGAGAGTACTTGGATCTCATCAGTCATGCCATGAATCAAAAGCGGAGGTCTTCTCTTTATACATTTAAACTGCATACCAAACAATTATCAAAAATAGACATAACAATTCAGTAGTGTATGTGTATATATATATATATATACACACACACACACACACACACACACTTTATCTATGACATATCCCACAGTACAGAAGAGAAGATAGACATTGGATTATAGGGCTACAGAACTGTAGTGTATATATAATCCTGGCAAGAGGTAGATATATACTTTAGTTCAACAGAACATTTTGCTATTTGCAGACATAACTGTTTCCTTGACAACAATGGATCTTTTGTCAGAATCATCATCACATTTCTCTGATGTATACTGCAAATTCAGCTACATGAAGGAAGAGATTCAACCAGGCTCCTGAAACCGTTTCAATAATCCTGTTTTCCTGACAATACTATACACAATACAGTGATGGAAGACAGAAGTGAAAGGCGCAGGAATCTACACAGCCTAACAAATACCCGAGCCTCTAACACTACTCTCAGCAATACAGACAATGTGATTATATGCAGACAAAGCCGACACGTTGGATCAGACAATGAGCACATCTACCTATAACACGTACCACCCAGACCTTCGTCTTTTGCACAGGCCCAATTTGGTTTTGTATCAATAGTTTAAGGATGTATCGGTCTACTCGACATCTGCAGAGCACGGTCCTGTTCTACATACTTCTTAACATGCACCAGTCACCGTATTGTGTAATACTCGGGAGAATGAGGCCAAACACTTCAACAGGCGTTAGTGACGTCGCGGACGGATAGGTGGCTTTTTTCGGGAATATCGAACGAGCCTACAAAATGACAGCCTCAAATCTCTGTAGATGAGATTCACTTTAACAGATACGTAGTGATATATTTTTCAAAACATCTCGTATTTAAAAGCTAAAAATGGACCAAAAACTGGAATTTTAGCATCATTGGACTCAACCCAACAGGACCAAGTCCTAGAGGAAGATACTTGTGAAGCTTTATATTCGGTGAAATAGTTTTCTCCCCCCCAAACACTAGTTTCAATTTTACATCTATACGTATATTTCGAATGACTAACGGCTTTCATATGATGAAAGGAGGCTTTGTATTCATTGCATTTAAATAAAGTTTTAAAATGATCACCTAAAACCAAAACCACAAGATAAAATACAGGTTAATAACAGAACAGTACAAAGAGCTTCTCTATGGCGGTAGCCTTGAGCCACAAGCTGGCCGGTCCTTAGTGCTCGCACCTATAGACAAGGGTTTACCCTGCTTGCAGCGCTCAAGCATGTTAATGATCAGTACAATATAATGAAATTATATAGGGGTACTCATTATGTACATAATACACTATGCTTGAAAATACATCTCTTACTTAAAATGCAACCAAAAAGTTTATCCTCTTCATACATCTCCAAAATCTCTCCCTTACACATTCTTACATCTATCTGTGACCCCGCGTCTACTCTCGGATAACGCCCCTCTCCCCAGTGCCGATACCCATCTATGAAATTCCCTACCACACCTGATCAGACTCTCCCACAGCCTTCAAATGTACCTATCTCCCCTACTCACGCTCCACTCTGAGCCACACTCACATTTTACTAGATTGCAAGCTCTCATGAGCAGGGCCCTCACTACCCCTTGTTTTCACATCTGCATTTATTCAGTCCCAACTGATTGGGACGGCAAAAAAATTACAAGTCAACAACAAAAAGAAAACACTGCAAGGAGACTTTGACTGATTGGTTAAAAGTGCTGACACAGGCTTTGTCTGTGCGCTAAACTGTCCCCATGTCCACAGGGACTAAAAGACGTCTTATGGATACAAACAGCAGTAGCCAGGATTTTCAAGCTAGCCAAACAGGCAAACAGCTGTTTCCATTTCTAATACCTTTCACTGTTCCCTCTATCGGAAGTGGGACAAAAGCCAGTAAAGCACCTGTGGGTACAAGCTCTCCCAAACTGCGAGGGTTTATGACACAGAGCACCCCCCGATTCTGTTACTTGGTTCGCTTTTCTTTTCACATTATCTTATCAGGAGGCTTCCTGCTATCTAACAGGGTACGTAAAAGTGGATTCACATTCATTCAAAACGAAGCTTTAAAGCTGAAAATGCCAAAATCTGTGAAAATGGGTCAGTTTCATTCTATGGTGGAATCTGTCACAGATCCAATAGTTTCATGATTGGAACGTTCTTTTTCAGAAATTAAAATAAATCTGTCTGTGATTGGCTGACATTAGGCCAATATGGGATTGTGCCGTTATATGTGGCCGATACTGCACACCGATACATGAATCTCCGGTAACATGAATATTACCTGTCAGTACTTCTTTCAGTTGTATTATACAATTTGTGTGACCTTTTTTCATTACATTTCATGTACTTTGTATAATGGAATATTGTGTCACTTACCATTTTTTAATTTATATTATTATTATCCTTTATTTGTTAGGCGCCACAGGAGCTCCGCAGCGCCGCACACAGTACTAACAGTAGACTATACAGGGTAAGACATTACTGAACAATAAACACCAAAACTTCAGAGGCTCCAGGCAGGGTAATGCAGTAAGGACGGAGCAGAAGAACAGGTATGGACACAGGAGGTAAGAGGGCCCTGCTCTAATGAGCCAACATCCTAAGGGATGTAAGCTTTATATTCTGTATTGTTTATTTTTGCAATGTTTACACTGTAACTGCTGCACAAATTATATTGTAACCACTGTGTAGGATTTAGGACAACTTTGTAACTATTGCTTGTGCTATTTCCACTAACAGTTAATAACAGCATCCAGGTATACACACACAGGGCCTGAGTCATTAAAGAAAGTAAGGCAAAAAAGGGAGTAATTGTTCTCTGGGACAAACCATGTTACAATAGAAGGGGTGAAAATGACTATTATTTTGCACATAAATTAAATACTGGCTGTTTTTTCAGCTAGCACACAGATACTTGATAGCTTTATTATTATATTTGATCTAGGACATGCCCTATCTCAACTATAAATCTGTCTCCACATTTTAAATCTTACCCCCCTTCAATGCAACATGGTTTTGCCCAGGTGCAAAGTTACGCCTTTTTTATGCTTTGCTCTCCTTAGTGACTCGGGGCCACAGTGTCTACAGGGGAGTTACAGTGCAACTGACAAGCAATAGGCCAGAAGCCCAATGAAACATTGGTAGAACGTCATCCCTTTGGAGAACAGTAGAACAACATTTTCAAAAGATGTTCACCCCCATTTCTATCTCCGTTTACGTTCTCTCCATTAAAAATAATAAAACTGTCGAATAACTTGACAGCGAATTAGCTACCACCACATTTTCTTAAACTATGTTGCTTGAAATATCTAGATTTTTTTATTGAGTAAAGCTCCTTTCAGCAGTGGATGTTCATAAACGCCATGTTTATCTGTTATTTTACATCAGAAAATGCATTCTCAAAAGTTTAATCAAAAGAAACAACAACTTTGTATTGTACATTTTTTGTAAAGAAAAAATACAAACAATTTCTTTGTTTAATCCGCTCTTGACTACATGGACCAACGTCTACCAGTAATCAGGAGTTTGTTTATTTGAGGTGAGACACAGTTGGCGATTTAAATTCGAGTTAGTGGACAATCCATTTAAAGGAGCTGTGTTGGGTAAAAATTAAAATATAAAAGGCAACATAGCTAATGAGTCTTTTGCAATAAACAGGAATAAGATATTTTAATCGAAAAGTCAAGAATGTACAGAATTCCTTCTGATGTCAGACATACAGAGCAATTGTAGGGAGAATTACTAAACAGTTAAATAAGGAGGGGACTGTCCGGGAAGTGTGGGGAAATCACAGGTGGAACTGTTAATGTAATTGAGTTTATTTTAGTCCTGGTTCTCCAAATTACAAAACACAAACAAACAACAAAGAAAACTAACTCCTATACACTCCAGATAATAGATCCCAAACCAGCACAGAGATTTCAACAGGGACCCCAACTTAATTGATGCATAAGTAAATGGGGATTTCACTAAACCGAGCAATTATCTTGTGTATTCATCTCACATTTCCCAAGAGCCAGCACCCCATAAACTATACAGGGTTCTTTAAGAGCAATAGAAATTCAGAAGGTATCAGATGCTGAAACATTAACAGCTGCTAAACAATTGCCTTGCTTCTCCCAACACTGTATCTTCCCAGCTGAGGACTATCTAATAATAGTCCCCAGTTACTGCAATTATCATCTCATGCTGAAGCAGAACTATACAGGAGAAACACAAGACTTCAGGAAAATGCCGCCAACAGCAAGATTTACATGACATATGTACACAGCTAATGAGGATTGCATCAGAGTAGGAGATACAAATGGGAAACATTACATTCTCCTCTGCAGATATCCAGCACATGATCCCCAGGTTTTCATTGAGGTCAGTAATACCCAAGGATCACATCTATTAAAGTGATTCTACACTAGACATCTAGAAAGCACCAATCTTTCCTGCAAGTTGTACAGACCCTGAGCTCACACTACACCAGCAAAACTTTCATCTGCAATTCCACAATTGATTTAAAGGAGCTTTTTTCTATCCAGGATTTTCTAAACACAGGAGAACAAAAGACACCAGCTCAGAAATGCAGATTACTGCCAAATGCCTGTGGGGTTGGGTGGAAGGGACTGCAAAGTTTCTAGAGTCAAGCAGCCCCAATCCCTGGCCACTGAGGGGATGAGGAGATTTGGGCAGGAAGAGTGTGAGTCCTCAAGGTGTTTATCTCCAGATAAGTGTTCACACTCCTAGTACAACAGTGATCAGCCTGCACAGGAGAGTGAGCAGAGCACGGATCCCCTGACATACCTCCACCTCAGGCCAATCTGCCATTAGATTTCCTCCAGGAGCTGCTGAGGCCTACGCTGGTGTGTCCAGGAGCTGCCAGGAACAGGAGCATGCTCAGTCAGAGGATCTTCCCTCCAGCAGGAAATCAGCTCATGGCTGCTGTGTTGTAATGTGTCACCCCAGGACGACTCCCTGTGATCAGCCACCAACAGGGCCCATCTCACTCACTAGTGCAGCAGACAGTCCCTTACACTAATCACCAGGAAATGTCACACCTGCACCTCTGTCTGCTGCTCTATTTAAAGGGGAAAAACAGCCTTTCGGTTTAATCCCATGTAGAGATGCAGCGAATGGAGTGTGTATTATGTTGTATATAAATGGAATCTCAAGGTTCTTGCACTCTACGGGTCTGGTAGAGGTAGAGTGCATGTATAAATCAATGTCTGGCTGATCACTCCTAATATAGCAGTAATCTAATCTGTTAGTGGCTGCAATACATCTCCCCAGCTATTGCGCGCTCATGAAAGAACAACCATACAAAGAGCCTATAGAAAGACACAAATAAAAGTGACAATTGCTTCCTAGAGTTAAAGGACTCTGGTTACCACTAAAACCATCTGTAGTTTGATTCTCTCCTACACAAGTACAACAACAAGTATCAAGCCTGACTTAAGGCTTCAGTCACTGGAATGACTTTTGCAGCTAAACTTTACACCAATTTCCCAAAATACTATACAATATTCCTTCAGACACCGTCACATACAAGGTGAACTACATGAACAAGCCTCTGTTGTGGGACTGTGTATCACATGTAAGGTCACCCCAAGCGCACAGGACGGCATAATCCTGGATCTGCGACATTAACAAGAATGTTTCTACATATTTAAAAAGAGCTCCACTCAAAATATAAAACAAAGCTGACGCAGAACTAGTTTAAGGTGGAGATCACCAAGATCATATCTACTTGCCTGCATTCTCCCTCCCCAGGTCTCTAACACTGCACTCCTCTCTCCTACTAGGGCAGCTTCTTTCATACACATGGCATTGTTGTCCCGTCCCCCCCCCCCCTTGGTCAACGGTATCGGGGGAGGGGCACTGACAATACCCTGGAATCAGACTGACAGTTCTAGGACAGTGGAACTATTGAAAGGTCACACCTAAAGGTTAAGTAGAACTCTGTATTTTATCTCATCATTGGGCACTCCAATCCAAACCACAAAGTTACATTGTGGGTAGAATGTTTTTAAAAAAGGGACACGAAGAATTTAAGACCTTTGAGTCAGAAAAGATGGTGGAACTAAATATTGTTTTCATAAAATGTGTAGTAACTTTGTTAACCAAGTATAATGTTCGTAATTCTGCTGGTCACATAAAACACTGTATCAATGCCACTGTTTGCCACATGCAAGTACAAAGTATCAAAAAACAAATTTGCGCCTATCTATGTAACCTCTGTGACCTGGTCAGCCTGATTGTGGGGACTACGGGCCAGTGCAATGTAAAGGTCTTGGTGGATATAAAAGGGTTAAGGTCCCGTTATATAGGAATAATAAAGAAGGGGTGATGGGAATGAACGTCAGGAACGGCAGATATATAATGTTCCCATCATATTTGTTGGTGGCTACAAAGTATCAACAATTGGACTACGTGAAGGATATCACCAAGCTGTTGGAGAATGGTGTCTGCACCATATAAAAGGCTTAAGCTGGCGGCAGACACCAACGAATGATTGTACAGAAACACAATCACATCAATATTCAATAGGGACACAAGTTCATTTTAAATATGACTTTTTACTCAAACTGGAAGTCGAATAAAACCAAAGTTACTGCTTTCCACAGATAAAATGCTGACAGAAATTTAGGAGAGTTGTAGGATCGCTACATAGTATTCCCATGGTTACAATACACGGTCTTAACTCGGCTTTTATCGGATAAAGAGTTTCCACCTAATTTAATCAGATCCTCAATCGATTTGGTTATCACCATGTGATCCTATTGGATTGTCACCACACACCGATCCTTTAACAATTTATATAAAAGATTGGATTTTAACGATTGAAATACCGGTTATTTTATTGATTAGGGGACTTTGCAGGCCAATGTTTACGGGTCTGCACTATCGATGGACAACCTGATACTTTGGGGGCCACTTGGTGTGGCTCTATAACTTTCAAATGAGCCGCACATTACTTTAATCTCAGTAATAGGTTAAAACAATAAATTTAATCACATAAAGAGACACCTGTCTGTAATACCATATACAGTAGGCATATTACACACATGTTACACGCTATAACAAACACATCAGACAAAGCAGGAGGGAGCTGGATGTGTACAAAAGTCTTTTAGCACATTCTGTGATTGATACAAACAGCTCATTTGAAGAACCACCATTTTTGTTAAAGAATGTGCAAAGCGTAGATGGACTCCCAACCTTCCGGCCCTCGTCAAAAGGCCGCTGCTCCAAAGGAAGAGGATTTGGTGCTTGCGCCTAGTGCCTCTTGCACTTCAGCCACAGGACTAGTGATGGGGACACATTCAAACCTCAAGGGGTCTACTTTCCAGATAAGACTTTCTATATATTTGCCCTTAATATTATTGCCCTCTACTGACTCCCCTTCTGCAGAGGTGAGGAGGGCGGAAAGGACCACTTATGGCTGTTTGTATCCCCAAAGGCACAATATAACAACTGACCATTATTATCCTGCACACACATCTGATAAAGAGAAGAACATCTTGAGGTTAGAGTTCCTCTAAGGCTCCAGTCACCAAATGGAAACAAAGCCGTCAGCTGGAGTCTCATAGGTGAACTATAACATTAAACATTGGTTGTGACCTCTTCGTGCTACAAGTCAATAGACAGACTTCATCTGGTTTCCAGTCACCCAAGACAACTACAGGAATACTTCTACATATTTCAAGAGGAAGTAAAGAAGCAGCATATAATAAAACGGAATATTTGTTTTACAGTATTTACAATAAATAAACTTTCATTACGGAAGTCGGTTTAGTTAAACACAATCTTCTTAGTCTTCCTATTAACCTGTTCAGTTATCTCCTAGGTTCAGACATTTAACACCATTCAGTGTAAGTTCACACTGGCACTGAGGCTCCCGTCTGTGATCGTGGCGCGGACAACGCTGCGCTGGCAGATGTAAGCGTGGAGCTCATGGATGTTTATGGTACAAGCAGCGTCACTGTAAACTTTTGCAAATGGTGAATACAGCAAAAATAGACCAAGGAGGGTCCATGGTGGGTTCAGCCTGACACTGCATTTACCATAGGGATCAGTGAATCTCAATGGTCACATTACGGTAAACACAGATGGAGGGAGAAGTACACTGTTTACGTACCCTAAAGTTTCTTGTAACATACAAATGTTAACAATCCAGAGAGCTTGAGGGGTCCAATTATGAGAAGGATGTAGGCCAGTAAAAGGATGAGGAGAGGGGGCAGTAAGAGCGTGAGGGTTCAATGTGTCTATCTCCAGATAAGTGTGAGCTCACCATGATCACACACCCAATACAGGAGGCAGAGCTAAGCACGGATCCCCTGACATACCTCCACGGCAGCCCTCTCTGCTATTAGATTTACTCCGGGAGCCGGCGAGGCCTACGCTGGCCTGCCAGGGAGCGGAAGAGGCCTACGCTGGCCTGCCCGGGAGCCGACGAGGCCTACGCTGGCCTGCCCGGGAGCCGACGAGGCCTACGCTGGCCTGCCCGGGAGCCGACGAGGCCTACGCTGGCCTGCCCGGGAGCCGACGAAGCCTACACTGGCCTGCCCGGGAGCCGACGAGGCCTACGCTGGCCTGCCCGGGAGCCGACGAGGCCTACGCTGGCGTGCCCGGGAGACGACGAGGCCTACGCTGGCCTGCCCGGGAGCCGACGAGGCCTACGCTGGCCTGCCCGGGAGCCGACGAGGCCTACGCTGGCCTGCCCGGGAGCCGACGAGGCCTACGCTGGTCTGCCCGGGAGCCGACGAGGCCTACGCTGGCCTGCCCGGGAGCCGACGAAGCCTACGCTGGCCTGCCCGGGAGACGACGAGGCCTACGCTGGCCTGCCCGGGAGCCGACGAGGCCTACGCTGGCCTGCCCGGGAGCCGACGAGGCCTACGCTGGCCTGCCCGGGAGCCGACGAAGCCTACGCTGGCCTGCCCGGGAGACGACGAGGCCTACGCTGGCCTGCCCGGGAGACGACGAGGCCAATGCAGGCGTGCCCGGGAGCCGACGAGGCCAATGCAGGCGTGCACGGGAGCCGACGAGGCCAACGTTGGCGTGCCCGGGAGCCGATGAGGCCAACGCTGGCGTGTTCACAGCGTAGGGTGCTTACAGGATAGTTGGACTTTAATTTGGATATACACAATGATTCTGCTGCTGGGTCAGACACCATTACCCAGCCGCTGTACAGCTTCCAAAGCACAGGAGAGCTTCCAAAGCACAGGAGCCCATGATCGTGAAGATGGAAGATGATAGCGGTCATCTACCAGCCAATTTATGAGCATGTCAGATGAGGATGCAAGCCATCACGTCTGGCTCAGTGTGGGCATTGTGCTCTTTGCAGTATTCCCAGAGTTGCAATATATATATATATATATATATATATATATATATATATATATATATATATATATATATATATATATATATATATATATATATATAATATATGCTTTAATCTTGATTGGATTTGGATGAGTTTTTTTCCACTCAATGTGGAAAAAAACATACCCGGATGGTTTGGAAATCTACAAATCCCACTGGATTGTAACCCACGAATGCCAGTGGTCTATTTAATCAATTTTATAAAGAACACTTTCATGGCTGCGTTTAAGGTTCACTTAAGGTTTAAATCCTTAAAACAACATTTGCACTAACATTTGGTGTTGATGCAAAATACGGAGCAGCGCAGAGTACAAAACAGCGTTGTGGTCGTCGTGTGAAGAACAATAATAAAGATTGTGCTAGTCGCAGCAAATTGAGCGTGGCGAGCTCGCGTGTGAGTCCAGGCCGGAGCACGCGGCCCATGGCTTGTTATCCATGTAGCACAGTTTTCAGCCAATTATTTCTTTCCAAACGGACAACAGGAAAAAGCACAATAACAAAGATGAACAAGTAGATTATGCATTTGAATCATTATATTGATTTGTTTTCTGATTAACAGAGTTTAAACAAGGCAGAATATCTAATGGGCGAACAGAAACAGAGGATAAATTATCTAAGTGTTCGTCAGATAACAAAATCCGTCACAGAGGACATGTCAGATGATTGCGCACAGCGTAAACATTACTTACATGCTGCTAAAATTAGAGTACGCTGGCAGAGCAACCAGATCCATGACATTTAAAAAATAAAATATATACACACACACACAATATTGTTGCAACAGCGACACCATGACGAATGCACTCACTATGCAGCACATGTATTAATATATTGGAGTGTTACAAACTGCTGCATATCTGCTCCTAAA
Organism: Mixophyes fleayi; assembly: GCF_038048845.1. Taxonomy (NCBI): domain Eukaryota; kingdom Metazoa; phylum Chordata; class Amphibia; order Anura; family Limnodynastidae; genus Mixophyes; species Mixophyes fleayi. Next base: position 130,721,861 of record NC_134410.1, on the reverse strand, counting down.
CTGCAGAAAAGCACCCAGCACTGGAGACTTCAGCTCTGCGACATGGTGGTGCATTGAGAGGCAATTATAGTGACAGCAGAGGACAATAACTTACTGGCCATCTCATGTCTGCGTTCCATAAATATGTCTCTCAGGGTCCACAAGGAGAACTTAAATATGAATGCATGCCAAAATCCCCATTGTAGTTCCAGGATTGTTACTTTACACACCTTAAGGTTCTCAATTTCATATATCATTAGCATTCCTGCAGCATCCTGTGTAATGCTGATCTGTATACAAAGGCTTCTGGAATCTCTGCTTGGAGTCAGTGGAAACTTTATTTTTGGCGACAAGTTGGTCCTGATTTTAAAATCAAAGACGTCTGCAGCCACTACCTCCCCTGCTAAACAATATCCTGTACCCACCAGATAGATTATATTTTAATACTATTTATATAGCATCAACATATTACGCATCACATCAGTCACGGATATCACTAGTTTCTATCAGCTGCCCTCTCATGAACATGAAGTTCCTCAGTGATGGTTCCTAGTGACTGGATAGGCTGCACTCTCAGTGATGTCACTGGTTCCTAGTGACTGGATAGGCTGCACTCTCAGTGATGTCACTGGCTCCTAGTGACTGGTTAGGCTGCACTCCCAGTGATGTCACTGGTTCCTAGTGACTGGATAGGCTGCATTCTCAGTGATGTCACTGGTTCCTAGTGACTGGATAGGCTGCACTCTCAGTGATGTCACTGGTTCCTAGTGACTGGATAGGCTGCATTCTCAGTGATGTCACTAGTTCCTAGTGACTGGATAGGCTGCATTCTCAGTGATGTCACTGGGTCCTAGTGACTGGATAGGCTGCACTCTCAGTGATGTCACTGGTTCCTAGTGACTGGATAGGCTGCACTCTCAGTGATGTCACTGGTTCCTAGTGACTGGATAGGCTGCACTCTCAGTGATGTCACTGGTTCCTAGTGACTGGATAGGCTGCATTCTCAGTGATGTCACTGGTTCCTAGTGACTGGATAGGCTGCATTCTCAGTGATGTCACTGGCTCCTAGTGACTGGTTAGGCTGCACTCCCAGTGATGTCACTGGTTCCTAGCAACTGGATAGGCTGCACTCTCAGTGATGTCACTGGTTCCTAGTGACTGGATAGGCTGCATTCTCAGTGATGTCACTGGCTCCTAGTGACTGGTTAGGCTGCACTCCCAGTGATGTCACTGGTTCCTAGCAACTGGATAGGCTGCACTCTCAGTGATGTCACTGGTTCCTAGCAACTGGATAGGCTGCACTCTCAGTGATGTCACTGGTTCCTAGTGACTGGATAGGCTGCACTCTCAGTGTTGTCACTGGTTCCTAGTGAATGGATAGGCTGCATTCTCAGTGATGTCACTGGGTCCTAGTGAATGGATAGGCCTCATTCTCAGTGATGTCACTGGTTCCTAGTGACTGGATAGGCTGCATTCTCAGTGATGTCACTGGCTCCTAGTGAATGGATAGGCTGCATTCTCAGTGATGTCACTGGGTCCTAGTGACTGGTTAGGCTGCACTCCCAGTGATGTCACTGGTTCCTAGCGACTGGATAGGCTGCACTCTCAGTGATGTCACTGGTTCCTAGTGAATGGATAGGCTGCATTCTCAGTGATGTCACTGGGTCCTAGTGAATGGATAGGCCTCATTCTCAGTGATGTCACTGGTTCCTAGTGACTGGATAGGCTGCATTCTCAGTGATGTCACTGGCTCCTAGTGACTGGTTAGGCTGCACTCCCAGTGATGTCACTGGTTCCTAGCAACTGGATAGGCTGCACTCTCAGTGATGTCACTGGTTCCTAGTGACTGGATAGGCTGCATTCTCAGTGATGTCACTGGCTCCTAGTGACTGGATAGGCTGCATTCTCAGTGATGTCACTGGTTCCTAGTGACTGGATAGGCTGCACTCTCAGTGATGTCACTGGTTCCTAGTGACTGGTTAGGCTGCACTCCCAGTGATGTCACTGTTTCCTAGCAACTGGATAGGCTGCACTCTCAGTGATGTCACTGGTTCCTAGCGACTGGATAGGCTGCACTCTCAGTGATGTCACTGGTTCCTAGCGACTGGATAGCATGCATTCTCAGTGATGTATGGGCAGTACGGTGGCTCAGTGGTTAGCAATTCTACCTTACAGCACTGGGGTCATTAGTTAAATTCCTGACCATGGCCTTATCTGTGAGGAGTTTGTATGTTCTCCCCGTGTTTGCGTGGGTTTCCTCCGGGTGCTCCTGCTTCCTCCCACACTCCAAAAACATACTAGTAGGTTAATTGGCTGCTAACAAATTGACCCTAGTCTGTGTGTCTGTCTGTCTGTGTGTGTATATGTTAGGGAATTTAGACTGTAAGCCCCAATGGGGCAGGGACTGAGGTGAGTGTGTTCTCTGTACAGCGCTGCGAAATTAGTGGCACTATATAAATAAATGATGATGATGTCTCTGGCTCATAGTAAATGGATAAAATGGATTCACAAAAAATCCGATCCAGCCCAAGAACTGGGTGGAGGCTAACTGCAAGAACGGACGTTAAACAGTACAAAATATTAATACCCAAGGACACCGTACATTTTATAATGTAAGAGATTATTACAGTGTAATGACAGATCAATGAAATATAGTGAGTGTGATGGGAGTAAGGGGAACAACAGGAATACAGTAGAACTAAACACCCAAAATTGAAGACTTCAAGGCACACACATGAAAGCGATAAATGTGTTCTCTATATGGATATATATTTGTTCTGCAATTTCAGTTGATGCTGGTTGGGAGGTGCCAATATGCTATCAAGGTATGCAGTTCTATGATGTACAACATATAATAATATAACCTACATGATTGGCGGCAAGGCTCAGTGTCAGCGAGGTGTACCTGGCCGAAGAAGGCTGTATATGAGCATCAGATGATGATCATACCTAATTCTAGGACACCAGGTATGCCTCGCAGTTGACAAGACTGGCCAGTCACAATAGACATTAAATAAATAAAAAAAACTGGACAGTTTACTTAGTGACTTGGGAGGACCATTCACAGAAAATATGGCAAGGAGTTATGAGCAACTTATGACAAATAAAACCATTCCATTTTTCAAAAAGATACAAGACAGAACATCTCTTTTACAACCTATAAAAAGAAATTTGTGGGGGCTATTATAACTTTAACAATGTGACATAACTTCCTAACTCCCCACAGTTGGCTGTTAAATTGGAACATAGACTTTCCGCAACTGGCTACACTGGAGGCTGATCACTAAGCCTCTGCCAGTTCTATGCAAAACATCTGCCTTGTTACTATACACACTTTCACAGCATTGACTTACGGTCACGCTCTGTCTCTTTATATCACCCCTCTGTAGTCAATTCATTTTTTTTTACTGAAAATAACAATTTTGTGAGATACTTCCTGTCGTGCATAACAGCAATAAACTTATGTCTTAGGGGTGATCAATATATATATATATATATATATATATATATATATATATATATATATAATATCATTGTAATTTGGATACCTGATGGGGCTATTCCGCTGGTGATTACCCTATTACCACCCTCTACACAGCTAACACAAGACAACAACCCTGTGACCAACACTGCCACACACACAGCCCACTCAGTACTTTTACCTTTGCAGTCTAGCTGGTCCAGTGTGCAATATGATGTAGCACATGCCCTTGTGTTTCTAACTCCCATTGTCCTATAGATTGTAAGCTTGTGAGCAGGGTTCTCTTACCTCTCTGTCTCTATGTATTACCCAGTATTGTCTTATCAGTGTTTGTTCCCAATTGTAAAGCGCTATGGAATTTGCTGGCGCTATATAAATAAATGTTGATGATGATGATGTCAGTATCATTGTAGTTTTACAAAACAAGTAATATTAGAGTATAATATTGAGAATATTGGCAAATAAAAAAACAAGCACAAATAACCTTTTTTGTGCACATTAACATGTTTAATTAACATTTACAAAAATAATTTTAGAATCTCACACTTAAGGTATATTGTCCCTTTGGTGGTTTCAGATCCCACAGAATGTCTGCCTCCGCTGTGCGTGACAGATACCGTTTAATAACCATTTACAAGCGAGCGGTGCAGCCATACTATCTGTAAATACGGACAAGGAACCAGCTAAACTCCTCACTTGCCCAGACGTCTACCTGAGCTCAGTAGTATATGTCCAGAATAAAATGCCATTAGCTACATTTCTATTTCTAGAAGGTGTTTTGTGCTGATACCAGAAGACTATTTTGAAAGCTGGGACCACCTAGGAGAAGACAATCTCTGTACAGACATCTTATCTCTCCTTACACAGGTCCTGATTCCCAGGAGAAGCAGGTCCCCAGAGTGTATATTAATCTCACTATTACCACCTTATTACACTCTAATTACCTGCACACTACCAGAAGAAGACGGGATTTAACCCCATGGCTGCAGGATGGAAACAAATATGATGTCACCTCCATAGCTGTTATCTGTGTGACAGGATAAACACCTGATTTACTTAGGATACAAACTACAAATTCCCAAGTACACCACAGAGTTTACTGCGGACCGAGGACCCCAGAACACATATCCATGAATATATTAGGAGCTCCATAAACCGTACATTGTCTGTAGAATATATACTGTCCCTGTATATTAGGATAGCTGTTGCAGCATTTACATTAGCCCAGAGCTGACATTTCTGCAATACAGACAAGGGGTTAATGTTTCACAGAAACGTTTCTGTAATCGGATCCTAACCTGGGAGCCCCTCCTAAGCTTTCTTTAGGGATTCCCTGCACACCCCACTCTACAGACATCTGGCAGGATGCATCCTTACTACTAATCTGTACCAATGCCAACTCTGATTATCAGACCAGCCTGAAAACTGTCAAGGGACGCCACCGACATGGACACCTGAGTAATATAAAGGTGCATATTATGTACCCACAGCCAGGGGGCGCTAGGCTAGAGGAAGTAGTTATTCTACAGACCCTACCCAGAAGGCACTATTCAATGTAGACTCATTTTCAGTGACCCATCAAGTGTTTTTAAAGGGGGTTCCACCTTTAAGTAACTTTAATTTTTTAACTTGCAACTTATTTTTAAAAAATAAGTATCAGGAGGTCACATACAGGTGTCAGGGGAACATGGCTGTTTCAGGGGAGAACTATTATTTTGATACTTATTGCCCACAGGCAGTTAATAGTTCATTTATATGGAACGTATTTGTCTACACTGCTACAAAGAAACAAACTAGGGTTATACTCCTCTAAGCAGCAGTAACATCCTGAGTGACGGACGCCGTAAGGAACGGTGAGAACAGCAGATGCTGCGTCCACAATACTCAGACTGTCAGATCTAATAGAAGAATCAATGATCACATCCCTCAGCTGCTGCTATGACACCAATCTAACACAGCAGGCTGGAGACTGAGCCCCTACAGTAACAATTATCCATAATATCTGATGCACATATTTGTAATGAGAACCATCAAGGTGCGTGAGAGATCCCAAACACAGAGAAAACACTGGAACTTCCTTCAATTCCTGGTACTGATTTAATGAGCAATTAGCAGTCATAAATATTACCATAATAATTGAAATTAATACAAGTTATTGTGGGCGTGATGCAGAGTTGACCATAAAATGGAGTAATTTATCGTAAAAAAAAAAAAGCACATGTAACAATAGTGTAGTTAAGCTCATATGCTGTGTCAGATGCATCGCAAGATCCATTGAACTCTGCGCCTGCAACATATGTGTCAGGGGTAAGTCTGACGTACATACACATAACCGGATCAGAAGCACAAGAGAAGTTTGTTGCCATTCACTATTAGACTTGACATAATACGACAAATATAACATTCTGGCTCGCAAACAAATTAAAATAGTATTTAGAAAAATAAAATAAAGACTACGCCCACAAAATCCTATAATATAGGTAGGATCAATGCATAAAGCACCTATCAGATTCAGAGAGGAATCCGCAATCAGCCAATCAGAAGCAGCTAGCTAGTGCTGGCGACTGACATTATCATCAGAGCGTATTTGTAACTGGCCTCTAAGACCCGTCCCATGACAGATGTATGCGCGTCGCCGTGTGGGTCTGTCTCAGCCCTTACTGTACTCGCGCCAGGTCTGGCCGCCATATCCTGTTCCGCCTCTTCAGTCTAAAGGAGCCGCAAGTGTCAGATGTGGGTAACTCTGCACGTGCGCTCTCTGAGCACGCACAGAATGAAACCACGCAAGTTATGCTACACAAACATACGTTTTACTCACTCACTCAGTATCTGCCCCTTTGGCTTTCCATACATGAAAGTAATCCGTTTTTTATTATACGGAATTATGAAAAACTGAACATTAGATCATTCTAGGCTATGTATCCTTATTCTGGTCATTAAAATAATGGGGGAGGGGGGTTAATAAACACTTTGCAACCATTAGTGAATAATTCAACAATGTTCCTTTATAAAATATCCACGGGAACACTACAAGTAACTAGTATTTTAAAAGGAAGGCTTTCATTTTGTGTCTTTTGCACAACCCATATAACTGCTTTTTTAAGTTTCAAACAATGCTGATAACAGGGACATAAATTGGCTTTAAAATGGTAGTATTGTAAATAGAAAAAAGTTTTATAGAAAGGTGTATAATAATACCATAATCTTCCCACATCAGGAACTTCACTACAATGTGCTATTGGGGAACCCTGCTCCTTCCACTATATAACTCTCAGTCTGTGGCTTCCTGCTACCTCCATTCCCCTCCTCACATCATGTCACTGCCCCAGTCCTCACTAACACATCTCTCATCTCCTGATATACTCTGTGCTGCTGGGGACCCTGCTCCTTCCACTATATAACTCTCAGTCTGTGACTTCCTGCTGCCTCCATTCCCCTCCTCACATCATGCAGCCCTGTCCTCACTAACACATCTCTCATCTCCTGATATACTCTGTGCTGCTGGGGACCCTGCTCCTTCCACTATATAACTCTCAGTCTGTGGCTTCCTGCTGCCTCCATTCTCCTCCTCACATCATATCACTGTCCCTATCACATCACTCATCTCCTGATATACTCTGTGCCGCTGGGGATCCTGCTCCTTCCACTATATAACTCTCAGTCTGTGGCTTCCTGCTGCCTCCATTCCCCTCCTCACATCATGTCACTGCCCCTATCACATGCAGCCCTGTCCTCACTAACACATCACTCATCTCCTGATATACTCTGTGCTGCTGGGGGACCCTGCTCCTTCCACTATATAACTCTCAGTCTGTGGCTTCCTGCTGCCTCCATTCCCCTCCTCACATCATGCAGCCCTGTCCTCACTAACACATCCCTCATCACAGGAGTGGACAGGTCACTGCCTCCCACACAACTAGTTCCCCATCTTCTGTAATCCTCTGTGTTGCTGTGAGCATTCCCATGATTTGATTGGCTGCAGGTTAACCTAACCATTTTAAACACAGTCGAAATGAAGAATAATGAAAAAGTGCCCTCACCTTAAAAACTTCAAGGTTTCAATGACCTAAAAAATACAAATATTGAAAGCTCTACATATGGTAATATGACCCTACATGTTAGCATGATTGGCAACTGTCAGTTAATTTATTGACAGCCAGTGAAAATGATGGCATGAATAAAGGCCAGGTACAGCAGTATATATATGGTGTTGATATTGTGAACATCTAACCCCTGATCCTCTTATAAACAGCTGTAAGTACATACATTTTTAGTTACATTTTATATCAATGTATTTATTTTTAAAATTATACTGTTAATAAATAAGCTTTCAGATGTTGTTAACGCTGCTTTATAGTAACTGAATACAATGGGCAGTGTTCTCCCCAGCACCTATTACCCGACCAGTCCTGGCAGGTGTGAGCACTAACCTCCAACATTTTTCAATATTATAACTGCCCCCGCCCGGCTACTTCTTAATGCCACCCAGCTGGCAACATCTTCTGGGGAGAACACTGACAAGGAATCGCTTAATAACGATTCAAGAACGGAATGTGTTCAAAATAAAAGGTTTAATCATTGGAGACTGATCTCCTATCAACAACTATTGTAACTTTCTGACAGTCAGTAAGAATGATGTAACAGTCTGTCAGTAAGAAAATAGTAAAGTAACAATCTGCCATTTTCTTAACAATACTAAACTACATATATATATATATATATATATATATATATATATATATATATATATATATATATATATATATATATATATATAAGAAATAACAAGCCAACAGTTTTGATACAGTAAGATTGTATATCCCTACCTGATCCCATCTCCTCTACCAATCTGTTTTTGTAAATACACTTTACCTTAAACAATGTTTCAGTAAAAGCCACTGCACGTCAGTAAATGTATATGAAGTTGTCTGCAGATATCTGCACAGGTCGGGACACCTGGAGCTGTGGCCCTGTGCAGTCTGCAGGGACACAAGGGATCCGTAGAGGACACCCCCGCAGCTGTGTGGATTTTAGGATGTCAATATCCCGATAGTAGCTTGCAGTCAGGTATAAAACTACCTCACATGCTGTGCCAAAATATTTGCATATATTTGAATGTTTAAGGAAGCCTTTTTATACTTAGATTAAGTGGAAATGTAATTCATAACTTGCTTTCAGCGTTATACCCTGTGAGAAGAGTCATCCTTATCCAATCATAGAATAAACAGCTTTATACGATATGTAAATACAAAATATTACACATTTAATATCTGAAAAAGTGGGGTTCTCCCCATCATGAAGGCTAATGGCAGCACGGTGGCTTAGTGGTTAGCACTTCTGCCTTATAGCACTGGGGTCATGAGTTCAATTCCCGACCATGGCCTTATCTGTGTGGAGTTTGTATGTTCTCCCCACGTTTGCGTGGGTTTCCTCTGGGTGCTCCGGTTTCCTCCCACACTCCAAAAACATACTGGTAGGTTAACTGGCTGCTCTCTAAATTGATCCTAGTCTGTGTGTGTGTTAGACTGTAAGCTCCAATGGAGCAGGGACGGAGTTCTCTGTACAACGCTGCGGAATTAGTGGCGCTATATAAATAAATGGGGATGATGGTGATGACCCCTTTTGAGGGTCTGATCTGTCAGACAGGGTTATTTAGTTACATGGTCACTTACAATTAAACGTTTTGAGTTAGGATGATGCAATGCAAGGGGGTATGAAGACAATATTTTTCGTAGACATAATCATTCGGAGGTAACACACAAAACTATAGAAATGATTACATTATAAAGAATGTGAACCCTTCTGTAGCTGCCACATGTCACTTTTAATCACTCTGTTGAAGCATTTTCCAGCCACAATAATGTAGTTAACTAAGATTTAAGATTAGGTCCAGAGCTTTAGAAAACAAACAGACTGTCCTTCTGCAGAAGTTCTCTGAAATAAAATCATATATACTATATATAGGGTACATCATGAATGGCGACAATAACAGTTGTTGAATAATAGCTATAAGAACTCACATAATCTGCAGCAGTAAATTAAATAGTTAAAGAGATAAAGTAAGGTGAATAGTGCTGAGTGGCAGAGGAGTAGGTTACACATGGGCACGGTTGGCAGATTAGACATGCGCCCTCCACACAGCAAGGAACCCTACACACGTTTCTGATCCACTCCTAGATCAGGAATCTCTCAACGCAAATGGAAACCTAATTTCTGTACTGTTCCAAAAACTACAGGGTGTTCTTGGCGCCTACTGCAAACTTTTCTAGGAACGCCCTCGTTCTGCCCAAATCCCTCATGATTAAGGCTGGATGGGTCAAAAGTTATCACGAAAAAGTGAAAAGTCTACGTTGGAAAAGAGAAAAGCGCTTGGGAGCACCACCACTTAGGAGTATAAAGAGGACAAAACATCTTTATATAACAGAGTCGCGAACAGGCAGGATCAATATACCCATGCAACAGGGCACAGAAATCTTATCTTTCAGGGGGCCAAATTGTTTTGTTATAAACAAATGGAGAGTTGGCACTAAGTCTAAGGGTCAGTTCTCCACACCCTTCATGACCTTCACCTCCTACATAGCCAACGTCTCATTCTAACCCATCCTCTCACTATATATTCCGGTGTCACAAGGCTCTGGTCTGGTCCCTCTGCTTTAATCACTGTACACCTTCGCTTGATTAACTAATTTGCACCTTCGGCATCAGTACTACCTCTCCACCCCTGACTTATCCATTGCTCTACTACCTTTTGTGAACAACTCTGGTATTTCCACATAAATGTCCCTTCAAATCTCCCTCCCCATCACTACATAATCCCAAGCCTGAGCATTAGGACGTCACTCCTAACCTCACCCCTTACATTCAATCTCTCAGTCCCTGTCACCTTCCAAACATTGTTAGAATATGCCCTTTCCTCCCCAAGCACAACCAAAACGTATCCATTCTTTCATCATCAACCCTTTATCTGGCATTCGCTTCACCTGTCTGTCCCCAATTCAATGCATCCTAATGGCACGCCAAGACTTATAGTCTTCTCTGACTGCTCCAAATTGACCACATCACTCCCATACCCTCAAAAGTCCACTTTAAATTACTCAACCTCATCTACAAAGACCTCAACATCACAGCCTCTTCATACACCTCAAACCTCATCTTGAAATACTCTGTCTCAGGTCGACTTAGATCCCACACATCTCATTCCTGAATACAAGACACCTCCAATTGCTACCACATATGTGCTACACTACCGTGGCTGATCACTCTCCACAAGTCTTCAAAAATTCTCTCTAAAAACCCACCACTGTATTACAGCCTATCCTACACCCACTGGTACACCCCCGATTCTGTCCCAACCATACTCTGAGCCAAACTCTTGCATATTCTGCTTTTCCCACTGTCAGGCGCTGGGAACCACCGTGGCGCCTTACAAATCCCAACAATAATATTATGTTTGCAATAAAAGTCATTTTTATTTATAATGCAACTGGTGGTGCCACAACGTGCAGTCTCCTTTTGTATTATATGAATCCTTGTAAGCATGTGCACACCTTTATTGTCTGGTGAAGGGCACTTACTAATCATAACTAGGGCTTCCTCAACTCATAAAAAGGACCTGCATGTGTCATACTTTATTGGATTTTGTGAGAGCTCTTAAGCTGGACATAAGCAGACCTATTTAGCCAACCAATCCTGAAAGACTCGGCCATTCTGGATCCAAGTGATCCCCACTGGTTCAGTCGGATGACGACCACATACATGGTCAGTAGTCATCATCCAACTGAATTTACCATCCATCTTCTAGACCTACATGTCTCAGTCACATGTAAATTGGGATCAGTGATCTTATACACAATGTACAGCAAAGTCTAAGGCTGGGTACACACTGGAGGGTTTTCATCCAATAATCGGGCAAGTCAGCCGACATATGACCGTTCGGTCGGAAGTCATGTTAGGGTGTCTAGTGACACGATTGTCGATAGTCGCTTCAAAGGGTCGATTGTCAGCTCATTTGTTTGGTCGTAGTTTTTAATATTTTCCGACCGATCACGTAGGGTGTGTGCACTCATACTCATGATCTCCATAGAGTTTACAGAGTCGTGTTCTTTTCAGCCGATGTTAGCAATGAATGTCCCAGTGAATAAATGTAAAGTGTTGTAGAAGGAATAATTTATTTGTTCGTTCTGAGACAGAATGTTTCGTTTCAGAGTCACAGAAGCTAACAAAATTTGTTAGGGCATGTGGATAGCAAGAACAAGAGGTTTTAATCAGTGTGACACTGTGACAATAATGAATGAATGAATATTGTGCTGTCATTCTCTGAAGACTAGAAGACCAGATGAAGGACCAGATGAAGAGCACAGATCTGAAGGTAAATCGTGTCAGTGTACATGGATGAATCGCCAGACTGATCGGAACTTCAGTCGTAGGTACAATTGTTTGAGATAACACGTCAGTCTGAAAATTCTTCAGTGTGTACCCTGCCTAAAACGACCTCAATGACCACTGAAATTGCATAGTGTACATGCACCTTTAAAAAAAAGGTAACAATATGCAACTGGTATTGTGTACTAAAGTGCTATTGTAAACTAAACAAATCTGATGTAATTATCTTTGGTTTTCAAATTTGCCGATAATTTAATTATGATTCTTATATTATTAACCATACTATTTTAACATTGGTGTGTCATGACGTCTGTATCAGCTGGAACAAAAATGTTGGAAACCAAGGAGGTAGGGGATGAGGAAGGGTGCAGTATCACAGGGGCAGAGGGGGTCAGGAATGAGGTTAAGAAGGAAGGATAAACAGATTAAACTTCAGTATTAACCCAAGGTAATAAATAATAAACTGTATGGAAGACTGATTCATATTACAATCCGTGTCCATGCTGTTGGAATATTTGCTGGCTCTACACTTTACGATCACCATGGAGGGACAATGAGGAAGGGCAGTGGAGATTGAGAGGGATGAAGGTTATACAGGAAGGACAGGAGACTGGAAGGTGACAGTTGAGGGGATGCAGGTTACATAGGAGGGGTGCAAGGGTGGAGGTAGAGGACTCACTTTACACAAAAGAGGATGTAGGTTACACAGGAGTTGCATGAGGGTGGGGTGCAGGAAGGGGGGGGGGTTCATGCTAAACAGAAGGGGACTGGGATGAGGGTGGGGAGCAGGTTACAAAGAAAGCAAGTGAGGGTGGGATTGCAGCTCAGACAGTAGGGGGGGTAAAGGGGTGCAGAGGGGGTAAGGATTGGGGTGGACTGTTACAAGGCAGAGGGGATAAGGATGAGGGGAATGGTACAGGGCAGAGGGGATAAGGATGAAGGGAATGGTACAGGGCAGAGGGGATAAGGATGAAGGGAATGGTACAGGGCAGGGGGGGTAAGGATGGGGGGAATGGTACAGGGCAGGGGGGGGTAAGGATGGGGGGAATGGTACAGGGCAGATGGGGTAAGGATTGAGGTAAGGGTACATGGCAGAGGGGGTAAGGATGGGGGAATGGTACAGGGCAGAGGGGCGTCAGGTTGTACGGGTGGAGTGGGGGAGGGGTGCAGGTCACACGGATGGGAGGCAGGTTACACGGGTGGGGTGGACAAGGGGCAGGTCACACAGGGGTATAATAAGGGGGCAGGTCACACAGGGGTATAATAAGGGGGCAGGTCACACAGGGGTATAATAAGGGGGCAGGTCACACAGGGGAATAAGGGGGCAGGTCACGGTATTATAGGAGGCTGCTCACACAGGGGGTATTAGAGGGGGTAATACAGGAGGCTGCTCACACATGGGGCATTAGAGGGAGCAGGTCACACGGATGGGGGCAGGTCACACAGGGGTATTAGGGGGGTGTTAGAGGGGGCAGGTCACACAGGTGTATTAGGGGGGTATTACAGGAGGCTGCTCACACATGGGGTATTAGAGGGGGCAGGTCACACGGATGGGGGGGCAGGTCACACAGGGGTATTAGAGGGGGTATTAGAGGGGGTAATACAGGAAGCTGATCACACATGGGGTATTAGAGGGGGCAGGTCACACAGGGGTATTAGAGGGGGCAGGTCACACATGGAACAACAGCCGCCGTGTGATTGTTTCCCAGTCCCCTCCTCCCTGCCCTCCACACGGACCAATCACCCGGCGCCTTATATCCCATCCAGGGCCCGGGGCGGCCCCTACGTGCACCCTACGGGGTCCCAGGGCCCATCCTGCGGAGCCCGGGAGCTCTCCCGCGTCCCCCGCCATCCTTCTTACCTCAGCATCCAGTGTGGCCATGGCTCCGACCCCGAGCGTAGCCCCGCCCTGCCGCCTGTGACGACACGGCCCCGCCCACTCTCTTTTACAAACCTATTCTCAGTCTCCTGTGGATTGAGGGGGATATGAGGATCTGGCGCATGCGCAGGACACGGCAGCTCTCCGTACAGCAGTATGGCGCCTCCCTTTGCATGACGATTCATGGCGGCGCTCTCTACCTCATCGTCCGTACACAACTGGTAGCTGTAGTTTCTTTTTGTCTGGAGCCAATAAGTGGGTGGTTACCTCAGGTCTGGACTGGTTCCAGGCTGTATGTGAGGAATGGCTACCTCAGAGAGAAGCAACCTGTATCCCTCCAGTTGTGCTGGGAGTTGTAGTACCACACAAGGAGGTAATACACAGGTTCATCTCTGGACCTGATACATGGTGGTTAGAAGATTAGTATAAATATATATATTTAATTCAATTGTAGTTTTCAGAGTGGGTGGGGGATTCTTTCTGTTAAGACCACTTTCATAAGGACTATTGATCTACCCCAAACTGCATCTAATAACAAAATCTGTGTTTTTCTAAAAATAAAAAAAATATGTTATATAGTTGTGAAAGTGGGTAGGATATTAGATCTTAAATTTTTTAATATTTTTATTATTTAGTCAGCGAGACATTTTGGAGTCACAACAGTCTCTAGTAGGTCTCCCCTATCGCCCACATAATAGTAACTGGTAACCAGCTATTCTGTTGGATGTAGTTGTGTGATTAGGGCAGAGGGGCTCAAACCCAGTTCTCAAGGGCTCCCAGCAGTTCATGGTTTCAGGATTTCTGTATTCATGCAGAGGTGAGTTCATTTTGATTAAAAAAGTTATTTATTGTATAAAGGTACGAAAAACATACAATACATTACACTGAAGTGTAAGCACAATACACCTGGAACATAATCAGACTTTAGTACATTATAAGACATAAGGTACAAGATGTGACATCATACACTATACATCAGGTGCTGCACTAACCATGCGTCACAACACAACAGTAATGGTTGTGGGGGGAGGTAGGTGACGGGGGGGGGGGGGGGGGCACAGGCCTGAAGCTTTGTAGAGAGACAGACACAAATCATCATCATCATCATCTATTTATATAGCGCCACCAATTCCGCAGCGCTGTACAGAGAACTCACACATCAGTCCCTTCCCCATTGGAGCTTACAGTCTAAATTAACTAACATACACACATAGACAGACTAGGGTCTATTTGTTAGCAGCCAATTAACCTACCAGTATGTTTTTGGAGTGTGGGAGGAAACCAGAGCACCTGGAGGAAACCCACGCAAACACAGGGAGAACATACAAACTCCACACAGATAAGGCCATGATCGGGAATTGAGCTCATGACCTAGTGCTGTGAGGCAGAAGTGCTAACCACTGAGCCACCGTGCTGCCCACAAATATAGGGAAGGGTGTATAAATTAAAGACAAAACAGTCCACAAAACTTCACACTGTGATGGAACGGGATGGAGGGGGTAAGGGAGGGGGAGACACCGGCCCAAAGGTTTATTGAAAAACAGACACATGGGGGAGAAGGGGAAGAGGGAGACGGAATCATTCATCTTCCTCTGGACTGTCCATGGTGTTATAGTCCCTTAGCAGGGTGTGGATCAGTCTGCGACAGTCCTGGATGGTCATCGTCTCCCTTTTTAAAAGTAGGAGGTTCCTGGCAGCCATATAGCGTCCTAAAAACAGTCCATAAGGTGCCAGGATTGCCTCAATAGTGTGTGTCCCAGGAAATAATCCATAAAATACCGAATGATATGAAAGGCAAGTCCTGGACACACTGTCCTTAAGTTCCTGTCCTAAGGCATCCAGCAGTGCCTGTGCAGTGGGGCAGTCCCAAAAGATATGCTGAGATGTTTCCCTTCTGGTGATACAGAAGGGACAGTGAGCATACAGGTCCTGGGAGTGCATGAATGTCCTGATAGGCAGACCCCCCCCTGGATATCCATCCATGCAATGTCTGTTTGTCAGTCTCTTAGAGGCCACATTCTCTCAAACATATTTAGATGTAGCAGCAGGGAGCCCTGGAACAGACTCCATAATGTTCTTTTCTCCATCATCCATTCTGGGGGACACTGCTACCACTTAAACAGTTAAGAACTAAACTTGCTGCTGACTCCTCCCCTCTGCGGCCCCACAGACCTCAGTTATGTCTAAGTGCCCCAGGAGTTGGGCTGCGTTTGGTACCGCTTAGCAGTACCTGATGTTTAGTGTTAGATTTTATTAGTTTTTTATTAGTTTTCAAATGAGTGTAGGGGAGGTTTTAATGTTAACATTTTTTTTCCTCATAGATATTTATAATGTAACAAAGTTCCGTTCCTTTAACAAGAAAGAAGGTTGTTTTTTAAAAAAAGAAAGAAAAGAAACTACACGATCTGTGTGGTATTTAGTGACGGTGACAGCGCTGAGCGCCTGACATTACTCTGTCCCGGCGGGTCCGACACTGCCATAAGGCAGAGAGCGCCGCACTCCGTCTGAGGAGATACCAAGTCCCCCGCTGAGGGGGGGGGGGGGGGGGGGGCTTGGATCTCTATAGCCGCAGGAGGTGATGTGGATGCGGAAGGAGTCCCGAGTGAGTGATAGGAGAGGCACAATATGTGCTCACAGGACTGAACTGTCCCAGGTTTTATTTATGACAAAGACGACAGCCGGAGGTAGTGTAAGACCCCCGGCTGCTCAGTGGTAGGTCCCGAGGAGGGGGATTTTCCCGCCTTTTTCTACCTGACAGAACCGGGCAGCGGCTCCATCAGACACGGATCACACACGGATCACACACGGATCAGACACGGATCACACACGGATCACATATGGATCAGACATAGACTGACAGGGCCCCGCTGACCTCTCCCCTCAGGATCCTCTTCAGATTCCTCTGTTGTTAAAAACGCTAAGTACCCCCATAGGGGATATATATATATTTATACATATTTTTATATATATATGTAGGTATAGTGTATGTGTATATATATATATATATGTATATGTATATTTTCTGAGTTCACAACCTGTTCCCCTATTCCCACCCTTACCCTATTGAAATAAGGGCTGGTAACATTTTGTTTAGCGTGCACAAGTTAAATATATTTGCTAAAAGCTATTTTTTTTCTAAAAAAAAAAAAAAAAGAGAGCACAGGAAATTTATATTTAATCTGTGAGAGGAATTATATATATAAAATGTCTGACAAAGGAAAGAGTGTCAGCGTTAAATATTTTTCTTGTTCTTAGGGGGGTATTCAATTGTTAGCGAGACGGGTGAAAATCCAGCGCTCGAAAAAATATTACCGTTAATACGGTAATTTGCGCGTAAATACCGTTACTACGGTAATTTACTCGCTGGATTTCACGAGCTGAAATTCAGCGAGTAATTACCGTATTAACGGTAATGTTTTTCGAGCGCGGGATTTTCACCCGTCTCGCTAACAATTGAATACCCCCCTAAATGTTCTGCTAAACTAGCAGTAGGACAAGTGGACTAAGGGGCTGTGTGCAGAGTGTGATTCGGGAGCCCAGGGCGAGCAGACCCAGGGTGGCCCTTCCGCCGTGGTGGAGGAACCGGTATGGGTTTCCTCTTTGGCACAGTCTGTTTCTATGCTCCCCCAGCTTATCAATAGACAGACAGAGACAAATTTCACTGTAATTGGAGTGGATTCTGGCTCTGCTTCTGCAAATTTCAGCGAAATAATTAAGACTGGGACCTCAGGCGGTTTGGTGCATGACTTGTCTCAGGTCCAGCCTTCTACATCTCAATCTGGACCCGCATGGTCATCCGCCTTGGGGAAGCGTTTGGACATATTGAATAGTTTCTTAGATTCTTCTACACGTTTAGCTCCCAGAGCAAAGCGCCCTCGCCATTCTCATCCTTTGTTACTTTCTGATTCTGACGGTTCATCTGGAGAGGGGGGGCGAGGTAGGAGAGGATTCAGATTCTGTACAATTAGGTAACTGGGATAATAATTCCAGAAACCAAGGGATTCAGGATTTGGTGTTAGCGGTGCGTCAGACCCTTGATCCCATGGAAGAGGATTTAGTTCTTCTCGTCCAGGGTTTATTTAAGCGCAGTAGACCTAAAACTATTTGCTTTCCTACCTCCCCTGAACTTACGGAAATTGCTGAATCTGCCTGGAAACATCCAGATAAGAAGTTTTCAGTCCCTCGTAGATATGCTATGCTTTATCCTCTATAGGAACAGGATGTATCTCGCTGGGAACAGCTACCCAATGTAGATACTCCGGTGGCTAGGCTGGCACATCATACCACCTTGCAAGTTCCAGGCGCAGCGGTTCTCCACTATTCTACTGATCGTAGATTGGAAGGGTTCCTAAAAAATATTTTTCTTTGAGCAGGCTCTTCTTTTAGACCCTTGTTTGCATCCGCGTGGGTGGCTAGAGCTATGGAGTCCTGGGCTGACCAATTAGTAGCAGGTTTACAGGATACGGAATTCCTTCCTTTAGCCCTTCATTTAAAGAGGCTTCTGGTTATCTCTATGAGGCAGCCCAGAATGCAGTCTCTGCTTCAGCAGTGGCAGCTAGAAGAACGCTTTGGCTTCATTCATGGAATGCGGACTTGTAATCTAAAAGATCTTTGGAGGCGTTACCTTTTTCAGGGTCCATCCTATTCGGTTCTGAATTAGATGATATGATCAGTCAGACTACTGGAGGTAAAACTACTTTCCTAACAGCTAATTCTTCTAAACCCAGAATTCCACGCTTCAATTCCTTTCGACAGCCCTTTCGTGGTAGCTCAATTTCAAGAGGACAGTCCTCCATTAGGGGTAAGCCAATCGCTCTTAGAGGTCAATCTCAGAAAGGAAGGGGTTTTTACTCTAAGAGGCGTCCATCGTCCAAGACATCAGATAAACCTTCCGCATGAAGTGATTCCTCCTCTCCTAGCGGCTGCGGGGGTGGGGGGTTCGACTTCAACTATTCAAAGATCAGTGGACAGCTTCCACCAAGGATGTTTGGATATTGGGAATAATTTCCAGAGGTTATTTCCTAGACATTATTGGCCCTACCCCCCAACGTTTTTTCCAGACTCAGTTGCCTCAAGATTGCATCAAGAGAAATGCGATGTTACAATCGATCGCTTCTCTTCTTTCCGCCGGCGTTATTTGCAAGGTTCCGGAAAGTCAAAGAGGCAAGGGGTTTTACTCAAACCTATTCTTGGCTCCCAAACAAGACAGTTCGTTTCAGCCAACTCTGAACCTCAAAAATCTAAATCTTCACCTTCGGGTAACCAAATTCCGTATGGAATCAATCCGCTCAGTGATAAACGGTTTGGAACCTCTGGAGTTTCTTGCATCGATAGACATTCAAGACGCATACCTACATGTCCCTATTTGGGAGGGACATCAGTCTCTTCTTAATTTTTCGATAGTGAGCTCTCATTTTCAATTTCGGGCTCTTACCTTCGGTTACGTGCTCAAGGAATAAACGTAATCCTATATCTGGATGATTTACTAATAAAGGCTCCATCGTATCAGCTCCTGTCTCAACATCTTACCTTGTCCCTGACTTTTCTGCAACGAACACGGATGGATAATCAATTATCAAAAGTCTCATCTACAGGCCTCTCAGAGAATTGTCTTCCTGGGACATTTGATGGACACGTCTCTTCAAAAGATTTTTCTTCCAGAGCAAAAGATTTGCTTAATTCAGAACTCTGTTCAGCTACTCCTGAACCATCCTCAACCTTCAATAAAATTGGGCATGCGGATTCTAGGATTGATGGTGTCAGCATTCGAAACTCTTCTCTACGGTCGATTCCACTCTCGGGCCTTCCAGTGGAATCTTTTGGGTCAGTGGTCAGGATCACACCTACATCTGGAATCTCAGAGAATTCATCTTTCCAAAAAGATTTGCGATTCTCTGGGTTGGTGGCTTGTTCGGGATCATCTAAGGATAGGCAGATCCTTTGTTCTATTAAACTGGGTCATAGTGACTACAGATGCAAGTCTGCAAGGATGGGGAGCAGTGGTTCTCCATCTCCGACTACAAGGACTTTGGTCCAGCAGGGAGGCTCTTCTTCCAATCAACATTCTGGAATTACGATAACAAAAGAGGGGTTGCGCAGAAATCACCTAATCTGACATTTAATGTAACACTGCGTTCCCTCCCTTTTGCTGTTATTTTAGTTAGTTAGACTTGCCCAATTTTTTCTTGGGACTTTAGTATTAACTGAGGTGGATGGGATTGCAGAGGGGAGGTGTCAGCAGCAAGTTTAGTTCTTAACTGCTTAAGTGCAAACTCCAACGCCCTCAGACAACCCCAAGGTAGCAGTGTCCCCCAGATGGACTCGGAGAAAGAGATTTAACGTAAGTACAAAAATCCTCTTATCATTTATTTATATAGCGCCACTAATTCCGCAGCGCTGTACAGTGAACTCATTCACATCAGTCCCTGCACCATTGGGGCTTACAATCTAAATCCTCTAATTTACACACACAGACCGAGAGAGACTAAAGGCAATTTATTAGCAGTCAATTAACCTACCAGTAAGTTTTTGGAGTGTGGGAGGAAACCGGAGCACCTGGAGGAAACCCACGCAAACACGGGGAGAACATACAAACTCCACACAGATAAGGCCATGTTCCTGGTATCAAACTCATGACCCCAGTGCTGTGAGGCAGAAGTGCTAACCACTGAGCCACCGTGCTGCCCACAGATAGCTAAGCTCTGATGAGCTTGTGGATAGTTTTTGGCTTCCTAAAATCTGGTTTAAGTCTCTCAAGATGGTGTTGCCTCATAAATTGTCCAACATCCAGGTAAAACCAAGGTGTAGTCCAGTTGTAAGGGAAGGAGCTGTCCCACTTGTCCCAACCAAGGATCCTCCAAAGAGGCAGCAGGAAGAAGTGAGACATGGACTTCCCAGCAAACACGTGTTCTTTTCAAAGACTTGCCGATATAGTTAGAAACAGAAGGCTCGCAGCATGGTGGGGATATCCGGTATCCATTTTCCAGCTTTGAAAGGCTCCTTGTACATAACTGCCCGCTTCATTATGTCCATTTTGGTGCCCCAGATGAAGTGGAAGACTGTCTTCGTCATGGTCTTGCAGACAGCAGCAAGAGGTGACCAAACTTGGGCCGTGTACTGCAGAACGGGAAGGATCTCGTTGGGCAGCACCAGTGCTTTCCCTTCGATGTTGCGGACTCTGAGGCTCCACAAACCAATTTTCTGCCTGACTGTCGTCAGTCTCTCTTCCCAACACTTCAAGGCCTCCTCCTCTCCACCAAACCAAACTCCAAGAATCTTAATGAAGTCTGACTTGATTGTGAAGGGGAATGTTGCAGTTGGACTCTTGTCTGTCTCGGTGCAGTAATGCCTCTTATCTCTGGATTCTGTCTGCACATCGCAAAGACGTCTATACAACAAATAAAAAAGGAGAGGTGAAAGAGGGCAGCCTTGTCTGACCCCAGACATGACAGAAAAGGGGTCAGTCTACCAGCCGTTTACCAACACTGAGCTTATGTCAAGGTACATCAGGTTAACATATAAACAAAACATTTCTCCCAAACCAAACCTGCGCACTGCCCTACGTATATACTGCACAGGTGTGTTCATTATCCTTGTTTCTGCAGACAGAAATCCTGAAAACATGACTTGTTGGTACCTCTTGAGACTGGGTTTGAACACCTCTGTATTAGGGTATTGGAGACCTGCGTAGTGTATTCACTGCCTTTCCCTGTCCAGTGTAATACTGAGAGAATTTATAAAGCTGGGTACACACCTATATAATCTAACTTCAGGTGCAATTTCTGTAACAATTTAGACTGAAAGTCCCGATGAGCAGCCGATCCATATGTACACACCTACACGATTTACCTTCAGATCTGTGATCTTCATCTCTCATAACCATCTGCTGAGAAGATTGTGGCTCTTGGGACCCGGACTAATCAAAGGACTGTCCATTTAATTCTGCCCTGTCCCAGGCATACAGACTATAATACGTAAGTTTTATTCTTTGTCATTTCATCCCATTTGCTTTTACAACTGTATTGCATTAATTTTTTTGCATGTAATTGCTTTATATGTTTTTTATTATTTCCAAATGCCCTGTACCTTTGTATATTAATTTATTTTTATTTGTATTCTTAACATTTATTTATATAGCACCACTAATTCCACAGCGCTGTACAGAGAACTCATTCACATCAGTCCCTGCCCCATTGGGCTTACAGTCTAAATACACACACACGCACACACTCTGTACTCATGACCCCCGTGCTGTAAGGCAGAAGTGCTAACTACTTAGCCACCGTGCTGCCTAAAGTGTAATATGTTTTGTCCTTGATACATAATAAATCTATTAGCTGTTTATAAAAAGTATTATATGTGTAACAAGGAGCCAAAAGGTGTGCCAGCTGTTACATTTGTATCTTGGGGTCCTTTTGCCGTGATCCAGTAGGTGGTGGCAGATCATTGTTGTGTATGGGTGTGAGAAGACTGTTTGGGGGCGTTTCAGCAAATCTAGTGAGTGAAAGATTGAGTATTGGAATCCTGTGTAACCTCATACAGAGAAACTATCGGCAGAAATATTGAACAGATGGTTGTGAGTGCGTTCACACTTCCACATGAGCCCGACATCGTTTCATCGCTGATCGTGATTTTTAGGACGTTTAGGAAACCAAATCAACAGGTTCGATGTGCATTGGTACGATAACAAATGATGGTCGGAGCGTACACAGTCCTGCAAATATCTGACCAAACGGTTGTGAATGGTGTGATCTGCACTATATTTGCATCAGTGTGTAGCCAGCCTTTGTAATGGTATTACCTTACTAATGTGTGTGCACAGCTCATTATAAACTCACAGGGTTTCATGTAGCGTTGGATGTATGCATATATTTTTTGCAGAAAGCATTAATTTAAATCTACAGAAATACGTACACTTACGTCTGTATGCAGATTTGCAATTATCTGGCACTTACGGCTCCTTTTGCTTAGAGAAGCAGACCGGGAGAGGGTGCAAACATATGAGTACAGTAAGGGCCTGTTCTAGTAAATGTGTCAGAAATATCTACTATATATTCTACGTATCTCTTGTGGGTGCTCACCCCTGGTGCAGAATATTCACTGATTATGGCAATGATTAGCAGCATTAGACAGACTCCTTCTGATAGGCTGGTAGTGGGTTTCCCTCTCCAGCATATTGTGCTCAATTTGTTTGCATTGTTATAATAATTTTGTGTTCCCATTTCTGACTCTTTAGTTTTACAAGCATTGTGCCAGTGAAGCAGGTCATTCCCATTGCATTCATGTATGATAAAGCAACAGGTGTGGGGGTGTTTGTAAGTAATGACTATTTAATTGCTTAAGTGCAATTGGCACATTTTCTCTCCTAACACTACAATCACACACTATAAGAAAAAATATTTTTTTCAATAGATATACTAAAGAAATATTGGCTTTCACAAACAGAATATTGTGCTTCTTGGGGTACTGCTATTGGCGCATTTTGCTACTAACAATGCAACTTTGGGAAATACTTTAACACTTACACTTTAGAAATAATTTATTTTCTTAAAGCTGTAATCAAGAAATAACCACAAATTATTAAACATTAAAAAAAGGTATTTTCGTACATGTATTACATGGCTTTTACTTATTTAGGGGTATATTTATAAGTGCGAAAAAGTGGAGATGTTGCCTATAGCAACCAATCAGATTCTAGCTGTCATTTTGTAGAATGCGCTAAATAAATAACTAGAATCTGATTGGTTGCTATAGGCAACATCTCCACTTTTTCAAACCCGCAGTTTAGTAAATATACGCCTTAGAGTCATAACATTATAAAACAGTGTAAATTTAACGTTTGAAAATCTGACACACAGTACACCAGAAAGATATATACATAATTGACTGGTTCTTTGTAGTATGTCTTACGTCATTAATTGTTGTAATTGCGTCACACAGATCTTGAACCTTGTAAAGCGCTAGTGTAAAGCTGGGTACACACTACAGGGTTTTCGTCCAGTAATCGGCTAAATCAGCCGACATACGACCTCTCGTTCAAAAGTCGGGGCAGTGTGTGCAGTGACACGATGGTTGAAATTCTGCCCAAATGGACGATTGTTGCCTCATTTGGTTGGTCGTACCGTTTAATATTTTCGTTCCAATCTCGTTTCCGCTGTGTAGTGTGTATAAACTTCCAACCGTTCCACAACAGTGAGTACGAAATTACAATCATTGCTCACGACAACATGGCTGTAAAAATAAATGTAAGAGGCAAGTAAATGTAAAAGAGACGGGCAGTTTGTATGAAAAATCATGAGGCACAGTATGCAAGTAGACATGTGAAAGCTGGTTTGCCCGTACCTAATCCAAAGATTAATGAAGAAATCTGCAAAATATATTTATTTTTGTAATAAACCACATACCATCAAGTACATAAACCCCCTCCGGTTCTCTTCACCACCAGCGCAGAACATTACATAGTAATTCTCCACACGTGTCCAGCGACAGCATCCCCCTGTTAGCCACAACTACTCTGCAGCTACGTTCTGCGCTAGGGTACTTTAACAATCCGTCTTGAGAGCAGTAGGCACAGCCACACTGGTCTTAAATGTGGTTTGTCAGTTGGTTGTAAGCATTACGCTGCTCGCCTGCTGATTGGCTACAGGCTCTGGCTTCTCACTCTCTGATTGGCCCAATACAGAATGTGGTCATGCAGCCTTCCCAGGTTGCGGGGCCCTCCGTTGAATTTCCCCGGTACCCCGGTCTGTGCTCCAGGCAGGAGAGGGGTTTCTAGAGACCAGGAAACTCCCCCTGGGTGCGTGCCTGCCAAACAGATCACTCCCTCACACTCAGATTCAGGCTACGTGTGCATGCTCCATTACTTGTCCCCCCTTAACTCCTTTCTCCATAACATCTGTTGCTAATGAATGGCCTGTTGTGTATCACTCACCTCATCACTCAAGGAACACTCATTTGCTTCTTTAGGAGGAGAACACTCCATTCCAGCCAGAGATTTCTGGAAATATTTACAAGTGAGACGTTACATTTAGTCTATCAATGTCTACAGTGATATCGTGAGGGCCGTCCTAGAGACTTGTGTGTTGATGACAATTGGCAGAGATGTCCAAGTTTAGTCCTCAAGGGCTACCAACAGTTCATGTTTTCAGGATTTCTTTAATCATGCACAAGTGAGTTAATCTATTTGGCTGGGTTAGTAATTATCCTACCTGTTTCTACAGACAGAAATCCTGAAAACATGATCTGCTGGTAGCCCTTGAGGACTGTACTTGGACACCTCTGACATCGCCTAGTAGAAAGACTTGGACACCCACGAAACACAGCTGCAGCCTTTCAATCTATCCATAAGAGATCTATTAGTATACGTACCGTGGAGTTGAATTACCAATGTCCCACATTGCCCCACCAGCTGTATCCTAATCTCATGCTGGATTATATTTAAGGAAATATATGCAAAGAAATACAAAACAATAGCAATAACTTAAACAGCCACAGGGTGGCTTAGTCCGAGGAGTATGGTAGTTGCCCTGATAAACAAAACCCTATGTGTGAATTTGGTGCATGTGTTCACCCTGGTACTGCAGGGACACGGACCAGAAGCAGATGCCTTTTACGTGGATCACTAGAGCAAGACTTGTTATTGCGGGTTTTCCTTTGTGTGTAGGGAAAAGAAAGCAAGGTTAGAGGGGAGAAGGCAAGGCAGGGGGGGTCGCGTGTAGAGGAAGGATAAGGAAAGGACCGAATCCAGGAAGAAGAATTGTAGAAAGAAAGATAGATCAGGAAAGAGAAAATATAGATTGGCCAGGTGGTGGCTTGGCCAGCCCAAACCCCACCCAGCTAAGTAGGGGAGAGAGGAAATATGAAAGGGTACCTGGGGTGGGGACTAGGATAAGTAGAACCAAGCGGTAGCCACGGGTCAGGGGAGGAGGAAGCGTGGAAAAGCGAGCAATGGGACTAACTTACTGGGTGCCCGGCAGCGGGGATTGGTGGAAGGTGTACCGAGGGTCCCATACCTTATGGAAATTGGATGTGATAGGCTTGTGATATATTTCCTTGACACTATATACCAGACTCGTGAGACAACTACTTCGAGGCACGGGGCGAGGGGACTTCCAATCTTTCTCTGTAGGCGAGCTGCAGAACAGACATGTTTTACCAGCTTGTCACCATGTATAGTGAGGAGCAAAGTATCATGACCAGCGGGTCAGGTGGCACATCGTGCCCAGATTCTGGGTACGGAGGTTAGACACCTGGAGCCAGAGAGTGGAAATGAGGGGACGCTGCCACCATGTATGGAAGTATGCATTTTCCTTGATGGAAGCATTAATGGATACCTTGGTGATTCTGAGCCTGAGCCATGACCAACCCTCCTTGTCCAGATTTTTTGGAACGTCAGATTCCCACACGGCCTCAAACGACTCCAAGGGTGTGTCGGCAGGTGACAGGATAGAATGATACATGAGTGATGTCAGACTAGGGAGTCTGAATGAATCCCCTAGTTTGTAAGTAAGTGAAATGCAAAGATGGGGGAAGGCTGGAATTGTTTTTGAAGGTGATGGGAAGGTCCTGGATTCTCATTATTCATATCATTTTACCACAGTTTACTACTGCCTACAGGTATTGCAGGACTGGTCTTGTCCCTAAGGTCTAGCTCAGGTTTAATGCATCTCTACAGTTTGAACATAGTATTCTATTTTCTGCACAAAATTTTTCATATAAACTCTCCAGATGGTCCCCCTTTAATTAAGCTCTAATATACCTACATTTGGCACATGAACCCAGCACATAGACGCCGATAGACAGGAGAAAAACTACAGGATATGTAGAATTGGTATTAAATGTTTAAATGTATTTTATTGATATAATACTTTCTTGTACCTGTTGATGGCTTTCTGGATCATTTATATGTTGTAAAAATAGTATGAAAATCTTTCTACAAACAGGAAGTTGCTGTGATATTCTGTAGCTGATAAACAGGATACAGGAAGTTCAGCATTCTAGAGATAATAATGTAGTTGGATTTTCTGCCAGATAAATTGTTACTAAATTATTTATCAGCAGAGATAGTCCCAGCACTGTTCATAAATCACAGGAAAACAAATCCACTCACATAAATTACAATTTTATATTAATACAATATTTCCGCCTGAGACCTTGATGCCAGCTAGAAGCAGAGGGACCCATATTCATATTACCACCGTGTATATAAATGTCACTAATGCTGTGGCTTATGTCTCTGTGGCACGGACGTAGTGCAGTTTTGTGAATGGAGATGTATCATTTTCAAAACCTTTTGTGTTTTTAATCTACGCAATATTCTGTCATCATTTCAATAATGTTTTATGAGGAGGAACCGGGAGGGCCTTTAAACTCTGCAGCTAGTAAGTCGTGATTTGGTGTAGATAAGAAACTCAAGCAGGAAGCAGAGGTGGTTCAGAAAGAAGAGAAAGTGAGGACTAACGGCAGTTGTGGTTCATGACATTTAGGTTTGAGTTGAAACGACTTCTGGGGCTGAGTTATCAGTAGATGAAAATACAGGCAAAAGTGCTGGTGAAGGCTTCATTGTACTATTACGGCTACAGTACTTGTACCACCGCAATTCCTGTTCTGTTCTCACCATCTCAGGATCACTATCACTGATTAATATGTACGTGTGAAGGTTTTAAAATATTTATATTTGTGTTAATGCATAAGCGCATGGACTGGCTTGGTGAAGCTAATTGTTAACCCTTGTCACTCCAGGCTAGTATCACCGACGGCAGTAGAATGTCACTCAGCTATCCCAGTGACAGTTGTTGTTTTTTTAGGTAAATTGCAACAATAAGCGATATATATTTGTTTTATAGCCGTTGCTAAAATATAAGTCATAGCGCCGAAGGGCGGGGCCTATTGATAAGTACTTGCCAATGTCCCTACATTGACACATTGTCAGTTGTCCTTGTCTAAAAAAAACTTGGGACAAAAATTGAAGTACAAGGTGCCTGATTCATTAAAGCATGCAAAACAAACGTAAATTGCGTATGTATTTTAAATGCATGTAATTCGGGCAGTTTTTTGTTTTTTTTGCATTTGTTCCCCCCTCCTAAAATATATTTATTAGGATGCTATTAATGTCTAATGTACATAAAATGCACTTTTACAGTTGCTCCTAATTGCAAACACATGTTCTAGCTGTATACACAGCCGTCATCACTAGTAATCAGCACTTACACCCGACCTGTAGCTGGTACACAGCCGTCATCACTAGTAATCAGCACTTACACCTGACCTGTAGCTGGTACACAGCCGTCATCACTAGTAATCAGCACTTACACCCGACCTGTAGCTGGTACACAGCCGTCATCACTAGTAATCAGCACTTACACCTGACCTGTAGCTGGTACACAGCCGTCATCACTAGTAATCAGCACTTACACCTGACCTGTAGCTGGTACACAGCCGTCATCACTAGTAATCAGCACTTACACCCGACCTGTAGCTGGTACACAGCCGTCATCACTAGTAATCAGCACTTACACCTGACCTGTAGCTGGTACACAGCCGTCATATCTAGTAATCAGCACTTACACCCGACCTGTAGCTGGAGCACAGCCGTCACCACTAGTAATCAGCACTTACACCCGACCTGTAGCTGGTACACAGCCGTCATCACTAGTAATCAGCACTTACACCTGACCTGTAGCTGGTACACAGCCGTCATCACTAGTAATCAGCACTTACACCCGACCTGTAGCTGGTACACAGCCGTCATCACTAGTAATCAGCACTTACACCTGACCTGTAGCTGGTACACAGCCGTCATCACTAGTAATCAGCACTTACACCTGACCTGTAGCTGGTACACAGCCGTCATCACTAGTAATCAGCACTTACACCTGACCTGTAGCTGGTACACAGCCGTCACCACTAGTAATCAGCACTTACACCTGACCTGTAGCTGGTAAACAGCCGTCATCACTAGTAATCAGCACTTACACCTGACCTGTAGCTGGTACACAGCCGTCACCACTAGTAATCAGCACTTACACCTGACCTGTAGCTGGTACACAGCCGTCATCACTAGTAATCAGCACTTACACCTGACCTGTAGCTGGTACACAGCCGTCATCACTAGTAATCAGCACTTACACCTGACCTGTAGCTGGTGCACAGCCGTCATCACTAGTAATCAGCACTTACACCTGACCTGTAGCTGGTACACAGCCGTCACCACTAGTAATCAGCACTTACACCTGACCTGTAGCTGGTGCACAGCCGTCACCACTAGTAATCAGCACTTACACCTGACCTGTAGCTGGTACACAGCCGTCACCACTAGTAATCAGCACTTACACCTGACCTGTAGCTGGTACACAGCCGTCATCACTAGTAATCAGCACTTACACCCGACCTGTAGCTGGTACACAGCCGTCACCACTAGTAATCAGCACTTACACCTGACCTGTAGCTGGTACACAGCCGTCATCACTAGTAATCAGCACTTACACCTGACCTGTAGCTGGTACACAGCCGTCATCACTAGTAATCAGCACTTACACCTGACCTGTAGCTGGTACACAGCCGTCACCACTAGTAATCAGCACTTACACCCGACCTGTAGCTGGTGCACAGCCGTCATCACTAGTAATCAGCACTTACACCTGACCTGTAGCTGGTACACAGCCGTCACCACTAGTAATCAGCACTTACACCTGACCTGTAGCTGGAGCACAGCCGTCACCACTAGTAATCAGCACTTACACCTGACCTGTAGCTGGTACACAGCCGTCACCACTAGTAATCAGCACTTACACCTGACCTGTAGCTGGTACACAGCCGTCACCACTAGTAATCAGCACTTACACCTGACCTGTAGCTGGTACACAGCCGTCACCACTAGTAATCAGCACTTACACCCGACCTGTAGCTGGTGCACAGCCGTCACCACTAGTAATCAGCACTTACACCTGACCTGTAGCTGGTGCACAGCCGTCACCACTAGTAATCAGCACTTACACCTGACCTGTAGCTGGTACACAGCCGTCATCACTAGTAATCAGCACTTACACCTGACCTGTAGCTGGTACACAGCCGTCATCACTAGTAATCAGCACTTACACCTGACCTGTAGCTGGTACACAGCCGTCACCACTAGTAATCAGCACTTACACCTGACCTGTAGCTGGTACACAGCCGTCACCACTAGTAATCAGCACTTACACCCGACCTGTAGCTGGTACACAGCCGTCACCACTAGTAATCAGCACTTACACCTGACCTGTAGCTGGTACACAGCCGTCACCACTAGTAATCAGCACTTACACCTGACCTGTAGCTGGTACACAGCCGTCATCACTAGTAATCAGCACTTACACCTGACCTGTAGCTGGTACACAGCCGTCATCACTAGTAATCAGCACTTACACCTGACCTGTAGCTGGTACACAGCCGTCACCACTAGTAATCAGCACTTACACCTGACCTGTAGCTGGTACACAGCCGTCACCACTAGTAATCAGCACTTACACCCGACCTGTAGCTGGAGCACAGCCGTCATCACTAGTAATCAGCACTTACACCTGACCTGTAGCTGGTACACAGCCGTCACCACTAGTAATCAGCACTTACACCTGACCTGTAGCTGGTACACAGCCGTCATCACTAGTAATCAGCACTTACACCTGACCTGTAGCTGGTACACAGCCGTCACCACTAGTAATCAGCACTTACACCTGACCTGTAGCTGGTGCACAGCCGTCACCACTAGTAATCAGCACTTACACCTGACCTGTAGCTGGTACACAGCCGTCACCACTAGTAATCAGCACTTACACCTGACCTGTAGCTGAAGCACAGCCGTCATCACTAGTAATCAGCACTTACACCTGACCTGTAGCTGGTACACAGCCGTCATCACTAGTAATCAGCACTTACACCTGACCTGTAGCTGGTACACAGCCGTCATCACTAGTAATCAGCACTTACACCTGACCTGTAGCTGGTACACAGCCGTCACCACTAGTAATCAGCACTTACACCTGACCTGTAGCTGGTGCACAGCCGTCACCACTAGTAATCAGCACTTACACCTGACCTGTAGCTGGTACACAGCCGTCACCACTAGTAATCAGCACTTACACCTGACCTGTAGCTGGAGCACAGCCGTCATCACTAGTAATCAGCACTTACACCTGACCTGTAGCTGGTACACAGCCGTCATCACTAGTAATCAGCACTTACACCTGACCTGTAGCTGGTACACAGCCGTCACCACTAGTAATCAGCACTTACACCTGACCTGTAGCTGGTACACAGCCGTCACCACTAGTAATCAGCACTTACACCTGACCTGTAGCTGGTACACAGCCGTCATCACTAGTAATCAGCACTTACACCCGACCTGTAGCTGGTACACAGCCGTCACCACTAGTAATCAGCACTTACACCTGACCTGTAGCTGGTACACAGCCGTCGCCACTAGTAATCAGCACTTACACCTGACCTGTAGCTGGTACACAGCCGTCACCACTAGTAATCAGCACTTACACCTGACCTGTAGCTGGTACACAGCCGTCACCACTAGTAATCAGCACTTACACCTGACCTGTAGCTGGTGCACAGCCGTCACCACTAGTAATCAGCACTTACACCTGACCTGTAGCTGATACACAGCCGTCACCACTAGTAATCAGCACTTACACCTGACCTGTAGCTGGTGCACAGCCGTCACCACTAGTAATCAGCACTTACACCTGACCTGTAGCTGGTACACAGCCGTCACCACTAGTAATCAGCACTTACACCTGACCTGTAGCTGGTGCACAGCCGTCATCACTAGTAATCAGCACTTACACCTGACCTGTAGCTGGTGCACAGCCGTCACCACTAGTAATCAGCACTTACACCTGACCTGTAGCTGGTGCACAGCCGTCACCACTAGTAATCAGCACTTACACCCGACCTGTAGCTGGTACACAGCCGTCACCACTAGTAATCAGCACTTACACCTGACCTGTAGCTGGTACACAGCCGTCACCACTAGTAATCAGCACTTACACCCGACCTGTAGCTGGTGCACAGCCGTCACCACTAGTAATCAGCACTTACACCTGACCTGTAGCTGGTGCACAGCCGTCATCACTAGTAATCAGCACTTACACCTGACCTGTAGCTGGTGCACAGCCGTCATCACTAGTAATCAGCACTTACACCTGACCTGTAGCTGGTGCACAGCCGTCACCACTAGTAATCAGCACTTACACCTGACCTGTAGCTGGAGCAGGTGATATGACAGAAACTCACATACCTGTGAGATGCCCAGAGCTTGAATTGGGCACTGCTGCTAAGCTTGAGCTTGGCACACCCTTACTGTACATTAGCTATGTGCCCAGTCCCCTCCCCGTTCTGACTCTGAAATTGTATGCTGTCGTAAGTGTCGTTTGCGCTCGAAGATTAATTGGACGTTGCTGCGTTCTCTGGCGTATGGTCCGGTTCTGGGGATTCACAGAGCGATTTTACACAGAATACGGCACCTATCTGGACTTACATTACTTAATGAATCTGGCCCAAGACGTGAGATTTAAACCACCAATTTAAAGTATTTACGACTTACTGGACAATAAGACAATTTTTAATAGATACAGTAAAAAAAATGTCTAAATCAAAAGTAATAAAAAAAATTCACAAGATTTTAAACAAAAAAAATTTAGTGAAAGGATTCCAGCGGACCTTATAGTATAATGTGGAAGGTTTCTAATTGTGTAAAAGGAAATGATAATTGCGTTAAACTCACTTTGGCTAATCAATAATAAATTTTGTGTTATAGCTGACATATAAGATTCAACAGATATGTACAAAAAAATGGCAAATGAAAAAATAACAACAAAAGCACTCCTAAAGTGATAGCAGGTGGCAGCCATGTTTAGATCACCTGATATCGCACCAGGTGAAAAAGATATGGAAACGTGGAAAAAGTGTGGTATATTAAAGACAATGCGGTTGAAAATGTGCAATATATTTGCCTACCAATTCGCAATAAAGGCAGGTTTATCAAATTACTGTGTTTCCTGAATAATCATCCCTCTTATATGGGGCAGGTGGCTTAAACCTGAGACAGGAGAACAAAACAGGACCCATCAATAGTGTAGTATCTTAACGTGCAGCTAAATATAGATCAAAATATATATGACATTTTTGTATGGTTTTGGAATGAATCTCATTAAGGCAATAAAACTTTTCACAATATTTTTATTGAAAACGTTTTTTAGAAGTAATGTTTAAAAATGTTGTTTTTTTCTGAATAAATATATACAGTACAGCATGAAAATCCAGAAAATATAACGGCATAAATCATTCAAGACACAACTTTATTACGCACTGCCAATCTGAAACATGGAAACCGTATAAGACATTCATGTATTACCAGGCAACTTCTGATGAAGTCTGACTTGTCCCTGCAGGAATTAATGTTTGCACAGGGCTCCATGAACATTTTTCATACTATATGGGGGCAAACTCTGGATTTTATTACCATTATACCTCAGAAATTATACAAGGGGGTATATTTACTAAACTGTGGGTTTGAAAAAGTGGAGATGTTGCCTATAGCAACCAATCAGATTCTATTTGTCATTTTGTAGAATGTACTAAATAAATAAATGATATCTAGAATCTGATTGGTTGCTATAGGCAACATCACTTTTTCAAACCCGCAGTTTAGTAAATATACCCTCAGAAATGCTGAATTATGTTATTGCGAATTTGTTGGTAAACAGAAAACGGTAACTTTTTTGTCTTATGAAGAAAAATATAAGCGCAACTGTAATAGGTACCGTACACTTGGGCAGATAATAATATACTAAGTAGTGAAAATATATCGTGGTTGTTATAATTATAGAAAAATAATGCATATTGACTTAAGAAATGTGTCCTTTTTTTTTATTATTGGAACCCCGAAATCACCTCAAAGGTTTTGTGGTTTTATATTAGAATGTAGTCCTGTAGGGAAGAGTGCAGTGAGGTCAGTGATGTCGGCAGACAATAACATCTATCTGCATGCATGATGAATTGTATTTATTCTACCAGGTAGTTTTCTCTTGTAGGAATGGTTATATACCTTACATATTCATCACTGTGGTATAGATCCATTCCAGTCCTCAGCCTTAATGCATGGCAGTCATTTATCTCTCCTTTAGCAAAGGTCGATACAGAGAGTCGCAATAAACCAGAGCAGGAGAGGTGATTGGTTGGAGCTGAGGATTACTTGTAGAAATGATAGATAACTGTGGGTAACCTGAGGACACGAGACGGCTCTATCCAGGTTTAACCTATCACCATAATTAGCAGTGACCTATCATTGTCTGCCTTTATGAAGTCATATAAATCATTATCTGGCTCTTCCGAGCTGTGAGCAATAATCAGATCTTGCATCGATGTCATTACTGCTCTCACTGTCTCTATTTATGCTGTAGAGTCTCCCTCAGTGTCCATCTGTATAGAAGGAGAAAGAATTGGATGCTCCGAAACACTGAGATCAGACTCCTGGAGGAGTGATATACTTACACTCTTCCATGTACTGTGAAATCAGCTGGCTCAGTGGTTATGATCCCTCTGATCCGTTTTCATTTCAATCGGTGGAAATTGATTCCAGTAACTGTTTTGTTTTTTGTGATGAAAACAAACATTAAGGGTCATTTAGGAGCATCAAAAAACGTAGGCCATTATACACTTATAGGCAAATGTCCCTATTTTTGCTGTACAGTGCTGATATGAGGGCAGTATTCCACCATCCAATCAGTCGGCATGTTTGTCTCGACTCGCAGGAAGTTGGGAGGCGTGTCCCCGCTCAACAAGATGCCCCTGATGTGTGAGGCAGTTCCAGGGTGTATTTTGGGGAGGAGAGGAGGTTTGGGAGCGATCACCTAGCACTTGAAGGACGTGCCCTTAATGTTATACCATCTGCCCCCCCTCCATTTGAAGAATGCATAGCCCCATCCCGATTTAGCGATGTCAATTATTGGGAGGTATGTTATACAACTAGCGCATTTTAAGATCCATGTGGACTCCAAGCTGAGAGTTTTCTGGCGGGTTTGAAAAATGGAGATGTTGCCTTTAGCAACCAATCAGATTCCACCTATCATTTTGTAGAATGTACTAAATAAATGATAACTAGAATCTGATTGGTTTGTCAAACCCGCTGGAAAACTCTCAGCTTAATACAGTACCCCCTGGTCTTTTGGAAACACCTAAAAATTAATCGGCGCCGGGCTTTGCGGATTTTGTGGTGGAAAGAGGAAATTGGCACCTGAAGGTCCAACCTAATAAGACTTCAGGACCTACTTCACTCATTCAAACAGCTCTGTTTTCCTTCTAAAATGGTGCTCAGTTCATTTCAATTTATACCTTAAATTAATGATGAGAGAACATCGGGCCGCCTTTGATATATGTTGCAGTTATGTGTGTTTCAATATTTTTATGAAATTGCCGAAAATGTTTTATTCCATTTAAGTGAAAAATACGTCCTATAAAAATGATAGTACAAGGCGCAGAGGGACGGAAAATCAAGTCCTTACACCCCCACTTGTATCCTCTAGAGCAGTGTTGGCTAACATGTGACACTACAGGTGTTTGTGAAACTACAAGTCCCAGCATACCCTTCCAGCAATAAGCTGCTATATATTGGCAAAGCATGCTGGGACTTGTAGTTTCACAACACCTGGAGTGTCACAGGTTAGCCAACATTGCTCTAGAGCTCTCTCTCGTTTAAACGATCTTGTCCCACAAACCAGTTGTGTTGGTACATATATGGACACTCCTAGAACACTTCGGGAAGAGATGCCCTCAATCCACCCAATGCCTCTCTCCACATCTAGCGCATTTTAAGATCCACGTGCACTCCCCGGTCTTTGGGCAAAACACGCAAATCCCGCCATCTAAACCTGTGAATCCACTCGCTCACGTCACAAAAAAGATTCGCACCTTAATAAAGGATCCTTATTCAGTGGGTTTTATGGGATGATGAAACTTAATATAGCTACACGCACGTTTTTAAGATGCTGAAATCTATCCAAATAGTTTAGGTACCAGGCAATCATGTTACTGAAGTAGTGTATTAAAAATTTACATTATAATGTTACTAAGAATGAGTAATGAGCTGCCAATGTCTCATAATGTGCATAAAGAGGTTATGTACATCTTATAATACATGATCGTTAGCTAGATTCTCTTTGGATAACGATGATAATTATGTTTTGGACCTGATACAGAGATTACTCATTACTTGATTGTGAAACTCCCAGACCCATGTGGCTCATTGGGGACATTACTTATAGATGAAGTGTAGTGAGTTACTCTGATGAAACAATGTAGCGGGGGGGAAAGAACTACCTGTGTAACCCCTAAAGACAATGGATACAACCAACACACAAGGGGGGAGGGGGGGTGCTGGTTCTTCTCTATTCTCTTCAGAGAGGATCATATTCTACTTACGTAAATCATGTATATATTGTATATTTGTTATAAAAATGACTATTCTGGCTTCTACTAAGCCACGCCAATTTTTTAACGCAACATAACAGAGTGGCGGAAAAGACGGCAATGTTATAGAATATGGAGGACAAAGAAGGGTAATTCGAGAGACAAGAAAAGCCAAAATGTCCATCCCTCCTCTTTTATATCTCCCATGGGGTCCAAGGTCGCCCAGATGTCCTAGATGGGGCGATTTGACACCGATGTGGCCGACTCAAGTCCTGGATTTCTTGTGAGCAGCTGGTTGGATAGTGATGAATGACACAGAATTAAACACTATACCTATGAGTGCCCCTAGGTAGCACAGAACATGTGTAAGCAAGTACTATAGACCATAAAAACGCATTATGTATTTAAAAGTATACAAAAAAAAATATGTTTAACAATATTTTATTAATGATTATACTGATTAGAGTTTTTCATTTATGTTATAATATAATTTTTTGTATGCATGATGTGCCTTATATTACACATATGCATATACTGCAGTCTGTTGTGTGTATCAGAGCGCACTTCATCATCATCATCATCATCATATATTTATATAGCACCACTAATTGCGCAGCGCTGTACAGAGAACTCACTCACATCAGTCCCTGCCCCATTGGGGCTTATAGTCTAAATCCCCTAACATACACACACTCACACACACAGACACACAGAGACTAAGGGCAATTTAATAGCAGCCAATTAACCTACCAGTATGTTTTTGGAGTGTGGGAGGAAACAGGAGCACCCGGAGGAAACCCATGCAAACACGAGAGACATACAAACTCCACACAGATAAAGCCATGGTCGGGAATCGAACTCATGACCCCAGTGCTGTGAGGCAGAAGTGCTAACCACTGAGCCACCGTGCTGCACACATTTAAATGGAAACATATCTTGAGATCTGCTTGGATTTGAATACAGTCGGAACTATGCTCAATTTCCATTATTTTTATTATTTTTTTTTTAAAGTAAGTTGCGTCCCGATTTGAACCAGGCCCTGAATGTTTAAGGCAATATGAGGTCTATGCATCAAGGCACAACTGGCAAGTGTGCAAACTGGAATAAAAATGTGAGTTCTTGCTCCATGCAGCTGACAATTGTTTTTCACTCTCAAGGTAATTTGATGCATGTGGGAGAGACCAGATGAGACATAGGATTTACTGATACAGAAAATGGGCATAGAGCAAAGTCCTCCTCAGTGGTCCTGAGCGCCCTCATTTCGTCCAACTTACCCACGGGCTTGTGGAGAAAAATAGTGGCATTTGTGAGAAGCCCAAGCTTGCATCAGCTGATAGTTATGGCGACCATGCTAAGCATGGAGTAGTGGAGTTGGGTGTCTTCAGAACCTGTTGGATGGAGGAGCAGGGAGCCCTCTCCATCTGTAACAATGGAGCAGGGGACTCCTTTCGTCTCCATTTCAAAACCAAACTGGATTTTGGTAATAATTGGATAGTGAGATGTGAGGGTTTTTTCCAGAATTAGGCTATTGCTGCTTCGGCAGCGATTAGAATGTGGCCCTATATCTATGATGTTTTGGGATCTGTTCCGGATACAGGAGGGCCACTAGCGGAGAGGAGGTTAATGATATCTTGGTGACTTCATACAATAAGGTAAAAACTTTATTCACAGCGGCTGGATAGCAGGATATGTCTGAAATACGTGCAAAATGTCTCCACTCCTCTGCAGTTGCGCCAGCGAAACTCGAATTGGGCAGGACATCTTTTGTGCAATATTTCCAGATGGTTAGTGCATTTGGACATTTGGGGGTAAATGTATCAATATGCGGGTTCTTCAACACCCGCGTGTTCAGCCTCTTCCGCGATTAAATTTCAAGCGGCGCTGTATTGTAAAGGGAAGTTAACATATTGAGGTCCAATTCCCATTTGGACTGGGAGGATGCCTTGAGTAAGACTGGCTTGTGTGTTAAGTGTTGGTACCAGAAGGCAAGTCCACCTTTACCATCACCCTTGGTTAATTTAGCATGGATCAATGCCGTTGGTAATCCAAGAGGACATTGCTGTTGAATCAACGCATTGATCCAGTGTTGCAACTGCAGATATTTATAGAAATCCTGGGAAATGTGAAATTTCTCCTGTAATTGTGCAAAGGAGCAGATGTCGTCAGCCCTAAATAAATTGTTTAGTGAGGGGTTTCTCTTGACTGTCCACAGAGATAAGTTTAGGCATAAGTTTGTCCACTCCGTTTAATGAAAGGTTTCAATTGAAATCTTTGGTTAATCCAAGGGTTCTGTTCCATACTTTAGGGTTGAAGTTGGATGGATTTGGGTTAGAGTGATTTGGGGATCCAGATGAGATCTTCAATGGGGAAGGTAGAATTAGTTGACCCTTCTAGATCAACCTAGGGCTTGTGATGCAGTGGGCGTGCCCAGTCTCTGGTCTGTGAGATGATACATGCCTCTGGGTATTTGACTAAGTACAGGAGGGCGAGACCCCCTTGTTGCTTGGGCAAGATCATATGATTGAAGGTCAAGTGTAAAGGCTTGCCTCTCCAGATATATCTGAGTATGAGAGAGTGGAGTGTGTCAAAATACTTCTTTGAGGTGAGTTAGGGTATCATTCTAAAAACATACAATAGCTTGGGAAGCAGCATCTTTTTGAATATTGCCACCTCCCCAGCCAGGAGACCTAGTAGCGCATCCAGGAGGTAGACGACTTTGTGAGTTGCTTCCAACATTTGAAGGATTATTATTCCAAAATTTTAGATAAATATGAGATAGAACTCAACTTCCAAATATATCTATGGGTTTTATTTCAAATGGTTTAGATTATCTACAGGTATATTGATGGGCAGGGCTTCTGTTTTGGTAGTTATTTAATTTATAGTAGGAAGCTCTGGTCTGCTGTCTGGAATCTGGTGATCGGCAGCAATGCGGTTTCCGGAATGGTAATAAATAAGAGAAAGCGAAGTGTGAACAGGTCTAACTGTGGTTAGTTTCCCACAGATTCATTCCCCTGAAACTCGTAGATCATCTAAGGTGTTCCGCTAGGGGTTCTATGGCCAATATATAGATAGGGGGGTGACAAGGTGCACCTCTGTCTGGTGCCATTCGCAACGGAGAGAGAGGAAGCCATTGCTAAACACTCTGGCGGATGGGGCCGTTGGATTGGACCTAGGTTGCTTCATCCTATACTTTCTTATTGAGACGCATTTTGGGCCTTCCAGTTGCCCTTGTGTAGAGAGCACATTTCTGGGGACACTTTGTCCGATGTAACCAACTCTTCAAACACACAAAAGTGAGATATAATAAAGGCAGTTCTGGTGTGTCCTCATTCTCATGTTTATGTAAAGTCATCCAGGAGGCTAAACCGAGCAGCATTTTAGGATGAAAACTGAAACGTTTCATATGATGAAAGGGGTGGATGTAATGTGGCAGGAGGGTGGACTTTTGACGCAGCGCTTACACTTTTGCACAGCATTTCCTCCTCCATGTAGACATTTGCGCTCTCCTAGCAGAGGTGTCTCCCCAGTGTGTAGCATAGACTCGCAGCCAATATACACTGGGAGAACCACCTTGGTGGACAGCTGCCTAGCCAAGAGGTTTCATGCTGTGCATGACCTGCGCTTGTGCATGAGGCCCCCCCAGTGTTGTCACCTAGTCTGTGAGACAGCTGGTTGTGGATGTCGCCCAAGGGCAGCCAGCTAGCAAACCACCGAGATGAGAGAGAACTGGAAGCTACATAGTGATATCAGGTCCAGCCAGTCCTCCTTACCTATATCACAGTTCAAGCTCTTGACAAACTACAGTTGAGTTAGACACAGACTGGGAAACATAAAGACTCCAAGAGCCATCAGCGAGGAAACTTGCCCAGAGCTACAATCGTGTAAGAGATCATGCAAGAGCCGCTGGTATGAAGCTCTCATTATCCCAGCATACAGGCCCCAGAGCCAAGAGAGATCATCACACATTGCAGGCGGTAGGCTGCCATCTAATGGTCACTCTGCAGAATACGCAAGGGAGGCAGCTTTCCAAAATAAAAGTCCCCAGGCTCCCATAGTGAAAAGACCAAGCCACATGATCCACCAGCTTCTGAGACTGAGATACTGGCCAGATGCTAACACATTCCCACTTTATACCTCATACAGGACTCATCAGCCCCAAGGAGCTGGAGAATGAGAAGCGCTGACCAAGGGGTTGGATTCTTTTACTGCTGGACGAATTCTTACCAGTTGTTTTGCACAGGAACCAAATTATGTCTTTGAGTCAGTTTCTTGAGTAAATTCAATTTTGTATGTATAATCTTTTCCTTTTAATCACTTTCATTTTGTATATGAAATAAGTATAATGGTTGAGAGTATAAATAATAGGAACTTGAGGACTTGCACATAATAATATTAAACAATAATAACAAAGTGACAAATAATGAGTATCACAGGGTTACACACACTAGTTGGTAAACTTATTAAACCTTTGGGAAAGGAAAAGTGGATGTATTGTCCATAGCAACCAATCAGAATCCAGCTATCATTTATCTCGTACAGTCTAGGAAATGATAGCTAGAATCTGATTGGTTGCTATGGGCAACACCTCCACTTTTCCTTTCTAGAAGGTTTGATAGATCTACCCCTAGGTTTCCAAAAAGGAGATAATGGGGACCCTTAGGTTAAAGTACCCCTGTCACCTACTCACAGTGGAGGCAGCCATTTGTGTGATAAACCTACATTTGCTGAGGATGAATTCAGTCTACAATATGCTACCTCTGCTGTGTTTAGGACTTACAATGCTCTAGGGCCCGGGGGTGAGGGGCCTAGCCATACAAACATATAGAAGTACCGGCAATATACAGAAACCAAAACACAAACACAAAACAGTTAGCTTAAAAACTAACCAAATAGACCAAGCATGTGTCACTATGCAATGAGTATAGGAAGGTTATTTGTAATATTAAAAATGATGTAGTGTAATAATTTCTGTTCCTTGTCTGATGTGAAGAGATTTGCACTGTGGCGTTGGCAGTTATCTTTGGATGGTTAAATGTATAGGCTGCATTCTGAGTGATGTCACTGGTTCCTAGTGACTGGATAGGCTGCACTCTCAGTGATGTCACTGGTTCCTAGTGCCTGGATAGGCTGCATTCTCAGTGATGTCACTGGTTCCTAGTGACTTGATAGGCTGCATTCTCAGTGATGTCACTGGTTCCTAGTGACTGGATAGGCTGCATTCTCAGTGATGTCACTGGTTCCTAGTGACTGGATAGGCTGCATTCTGAGTGATGTCACTGGTTCCTAGTGACTGGATAGGTTGCATTCTGAGTGATGTCACTGGTTCCTAGTGACTGGATAGGTTGCATTCTGAGTGATGTCACTGGTTCCTAGTGACTGGATAGGCTGCACTCTCAGTGATGTCACTGGTTCCTAGTGACTGGACAGGCTGCACTCTCAGTGATGTCACTGGTTCCTAGTGACTGGATAGGCTGCACTCTCAGTGATGTCACTGGTTCCTAGTGACTGGATAGGCTGCATTCTCAGTGATGTCACTGGTTCCTAGTGACTGGATAGGCTGCATTCTCAGTGATGTCACTGGTTCCTATTGACTGGATAGGCTGCATTCTCAGTGATGTCACTGGTTCCTAGTGACTGGATAGACTGCACTCTCAGGGATGTCACTGGCTCCTAGTGACTGGATAGGCTGCATTCTCATTGATGTCACTGGTTCCTAGTGACTGGATAGGCTGCATTCTCAGTGATGTCACTGGTTCCTAGTGACTGGATAGGCTGCACTCTCAGTGATGTCACTGGATCCTAGTGACTGGATAGGCTGCACTCTCAGTGATGTCACTGGATCCTAGTGACTGGATAGGCTGCACTCTCAGTGATGTCACTGGATCCTAGTGACTGGATAGGCTGCATTCTCAGTGATGTCACTGGTTCCTAGTGACTGAATAGGCTGCATTCTTCGTGATGTCACTGCAAATGCCGCTATCTTGCTTCATAAATCAATGCATGTGGCAGATCCTAAGCCGCTATCAGGATTATGAGGACAGTTGGGAGTCTCCGAGTGACGCACATCCAATGCCACACGTACCAGCTGCGAGAAGCCCCTGTGTGTTTGGATGTGTTTTATTCCCTTTTTACATTCAAATATAATTTTTGCTGTCCACATGTAGACCGGTCACTGAGAGTTAAAACTTCACAGATGAAACCAAAGGAAAGG
This sequence comes from Mixophyes fleayi, assembly GCF_038048845.1. Classification (NCBI taxonomy): domain Eukaryota; kingdom Metazoa; phylum Chordata; class Amphibia; order Anura; family Limnodynastidae; genus Mixophyes; species Mixophyes fleayi. Next base: position 130,679,474 of record NC_134410.1, on the reverse strand, counting down.
ATCCATTTAAAATGAATTAGTGCTCAATGCTCCGAGTGTCTGTAGCAGTGTAGCGCTCTCTGCCCCAGAGATGTCCTTGTCTCTGTACCCAGCTAATGAACACAGTGACTGACATCCCAATATAGCAGGACCCGGCTCCTTCCCGCAAATTAAATCCCTGTTAAATGGGATATTTGCACAGATTTGGTTTTCTAGGAGAAATTGATAAATTGGATCTGCTTTGATAATGAGTTTTTTCCTCCGGTGCTGAGCCCGGGACAGAAAATCGCTGAGGCTGACAAATTTCAAGTTGTTATTCCATCTACCAATAGAGACTTTTTCCTGCATTTTTTATTTTATTACATGTTTAGAATGCTTAATGTAAACTGAGCAGACAAAGCAGATAAAAGGCTCAGTTTCCAAACGTAAAATATGGGGGTGCCCAATTACCTTTCGTTAGGTCTATTTGTTCCCCGAGTGTACACACACTTCCCGGTGCTCCTACTCAATATGCGTCTACATGTTGTGATTTCGCTGATATTTTGGATAATGAGCTGGATGAAAAGAGTAAAAATGTCTCATCTACTCCAACAGAATTCTACTGTACGACCCAACGCTTCATTCAACTAAGATTAGATTCCCCCTAAAATAGTGCTCTGTTTACCTTAATTTATTTCTTCAATTCTAGGAGTGAGGGGACATCAGGACAGTCCTTGTGACATGGGTCACTTTTGGGAAAGGTTTTAATGATATTTCTGGAAATACTTCTACAACTGCAATTTCACTCCTTACTCAAAAGGTCTACTTAGAAGTCTCAAACTAGACCTATAGAGAGGAGGTCGGGAACGGCAGACAAGGAGGGGGATTTAAAAACCTTTGCAGACAAGAAAAGGTAAATGGCCCCAGAGTTTGTGGCTTCAGATGGACTGCTATGCTAGATAAATGCAGTTGGAAATGATGGCCAGTGACCTTTGTGACCTTCATCCCTTGACCCCAGTGACAGTGACTTAGCAGCCAAATCTTATCCGATCCTGCCACAATTTTCACCTGTGGCTAGATGTCTATTTGCATCACATATCTCCATTACTGTGCCAAAATCTAGACAATCCGATTGCTGGGTTTAGTCACCGTGGCACTATGTCTGTGCCACACACAGCGGCATTGGGTTTAATCGCTGTATACTAGAGTAAATGAGCACGCTGATGGCTTTCAGGTCAGACAGTGACCGCACACAAAGGAAAGCTTTTCACTGTCTGAACCGACTTTTCCACTCTCCATATTTGAGTGCTTAGAACAATAAATTCTGGGATCAAAACTGGTGCAACATCTAATCAATCTTTTATGATGATGGGAGGACCAGGCTTTGGTGTAAACCACATGGAGTCCCAAGATCGATCCTGCCCAATGTCAGCATTGCAGGGTTCTGGAGTCTTGGTAATTGTGGGGGGCCTGCACACTTTGAGGGTAATTCTTATAGTGGAGGAAGCAGGAAGTGGAGGGAGGTCATCATTTTAAAGTCAATTTACCTCCACATCCCTTTTATCAGAGGGGAACAATCTTCCAGGAACTGATCACTTCAACATTTGATAGTTCACCATCTAAAATCTACTGGTCCACATCACAAGGCAGCTTTGTCCTTTATTACATGTATACAGTGTCGGATTCACTCACACAGACAATGGCCATGAAGTAGGCTTGGTCAACAGCGCCATCAAGTGGCAGGCCAAGAGTATGTCATCCACATTATAGCAGCTTGAGAGAACAGTGACATTATTATTATTATTATCTTTAGTTTATAAGGCGCCACAAAGGGTCCGCAGCGCCGTACATACCATACCAAAAACAGTGAGACATGATACAGAAAACAAAAATGAACAAAAATATATACACAGACACAGGTAACATGGTAAAGCAAATCAAATTATTACTGGGACAATGAGTGAAAGTGATGGTAGAAATCAGCGAGAAGAAGGCCGAAGCTTAAGAAAACAGGGCTAGGGAAGCAGGCCAAGAGGTACAGGGGGTGATGGAATAGTAGAAGGAGCACACAAGGAAAGAGGGCCCTGCTCCTGAGAGCTTACATCCTAAAGGAAAGGGGAGACACAAATAGGGTGGTACTAACTGGGAGAGAGAGAGTTAGGAAGAGGACTGATAGACTTGTATAAAGAAATGAGTTTTAAGGGCACGCTTGAAGCCTTTGAGAGTAGATGCTAACCTGATGGAACGCGGAAGATCGTTCCACAGCTGGGGACAGTGGCGGATCCAGGGGAGGCGATCGCCCCTCCTACCAGGGGCTTGCTGCCGACAGCTGCACACTGTGCAGGTCCGTTCAGCAGTGACAGTGTGCTGCCCGGCTGCTTTGATTGTGTTTTAAACACAATCAGAGCAGCAGGGCTGCACACTGCCACTGCTGAACGGACCTGCACATACTGTGCAGCCGCCGGCAGCCTTAAACATCAGAAAGGGGACGGGGCCTAAATCGCCCCGGGTAGGACAAATGTCTAGATCCGCTCCTGGCTGGGGAACAGCCCGGACAAAGTCCTGGAGACGGGAGTGAGAAGAGGTGATCAGTGAGGCGGCGTTCAGAGGCAGAGCGGAGGGGGCGGCTAGGAGTGTAGGTAGAGATAACACTGGAGATGTAGGGAGGGGAGGATTGATTAAGAGCTTTAAAGGTGAGGGTGAGGAGTTTAAATTTAATTCTGTAGGGTATGGAGAGCCAATGTAGTGACTGTTGGAGGGAGACAGCAGAGATAGAGCGGCGGGAGAGAAAAATGAGCAGCAACATTGAGGATAGACTTAAGAGGGTCAAGGTGAGAATCAGGTAGGCCAGAGAGAAGGAGGTTACAGTAGTCAAGGCAAGAGATTACAAGCGAGTGAACAAGGGTTTTCGTAGCTTCCGTGGTGAGAAAGGGGCAAATTTTGGATATATTCCGAAGGTGGAAGTAGCAGGATTTTGACAGGGACAGAATGTGAGGCTTGAAGGAGAGGGAGGAATCAAGGATGACCCCAAGGCATCGGACTTGAGGGACAGAAACGAAGGTAGTGTTATTAACAGAAATAGAAAGGGGGAGTGGGAGAGTCCTGGAAGGGGGGGAAGACGATAAGTTCAGTTTTGGAAATATTGAGTTCAAGGAAGTGTTGGGACATCCAAGATGAGATGGCCGAGCGACAGCAGGAGACACAAGACAGAAAGGAAGGGGAGAGGTCAGGGGATGAAAGATAGATTTGGGTACCATCAGCATAGATGTGGTACTGGAGGCCAAAAGAGCGGATGAGGACACCAAGGGAGGAGGTGTAGAGGGAGAAAAGCAGGGGGCCAAGAAAGGAACCTTGGGGAACGCTAACAGGCAAGGGAAGAGGGGGGGGATGTGGAGTCATGTGTAGAGACTGAGAAGGAGCGGTTGGTGAGGTAAGAGGAAAACCAGGAGAGGACAGTGTTACAGGGGCCTATAGAATTGAGAGTTTGAAAAAGAGTGCGTGGTCAACGGTATCGAAGGCAGCAGAGAGGTCAAGAAGGATAAGAAGGAAGTAGTGTCTTTTGGATTTAGCGAGGAGAAGGTCATAAGTGACCTTAGTGAGGGCAGTTTCAGTGGAGTGGAGGGGGCGAAAACCGGATTGGATCTGGTCAAGGAGTGAGAAGAGAGAAAGGAGGTGAGACAGTTGTAGACAACCAGATTCAAGGAGTTTGGAGGCAAAAGGAAGAAGTGAAATAGGGCGGTAATTAGAGAGAGAGGCGGGATCAAGGAACAGTTTCTTGAGTATGGGGGAGACAAGAGCATTTTTAAATGAGGAGATGAAGATTCCAGAGGAGAGGGATAGGTTGAGGAGGTGGACAAGGTGGGAACAGGCTTCAACAGAGAGGGAGCGGAGGAGGTGGGAAGGGATTGGGGCATGTGGAGGGGGTAGAGAAAGAGAGAAGGGTGTGGATTTCATCTGCAGATACCAGAGTGAAGGAAGAGGAGGGTGAGCTAGCAAGAGGGGAGGGGACGGGAGAAAGGAGATAGCAGCTGCAGAGGAGGGTGAGAAGGGGGACAGAGGGGGCATGGAGGGGGGAGAGGGTGGGGTAAGAAGGGACAGCTGAGAGATGTCATGACGTATAGACTCAATTTTGGAGGTGAAGTGTGTAGCAAAGTCGACGGCAGAGAGCGTGGGGGGGGGGTGAGGGGAGAGGAGGGAGTTGAAGGTGGCAAAAAGCCGACTGGGGGGGGGGGGGGTTGGAGGATTGGGAAGAAATGAGAGCTTTAAAGAAGGATTGTTTAGAGAGCGATAGGGCCGAACTGTAAGAGGCAAGTATGAACTTGAAGTGGAGGAAGTCGGCATGAGTGCATGACTTTCTCCAGAGCCGTTCTGCACTGCGAGAGCAGAACGGACATTAAACATGAGGCATTTCCGTGTTGTTCAAATTATTATTTTTTTCATGCCTCTATTTTATAATAAAACAATAATAATAAAAACAAACTTTGATGTTCTAGCCATTCATGGTTAAGGAAAAAGTAAAAAAAAATCATTATACTATAGTTTGTTTCTTGTAGCATTTTTTATTTATTTATTTAAATTTGTGTGTGTTGGGCCAGAGTATAGGAGAGTAATGCAATGTAGTGTACCTGTGGCTCTCCAGGTTTTGTGGAACTACAAACCCCAGCATTACTAGACTTGTAGTTTGACAATAGCAGGGGAGTCACAGGGTACTATCAGTTGTATACTATGATGCCTCCTCTTCCCCCTTTTGGCTCAAGAATAGGAGGTCAGCTCTGGGTTTTGTTTGTTATTTTTGTAAGAAAGATTTTTCAAAAGGGGGATTGTGTGTAGTTGTTTATCTGAGATTTATTGATGTAAGAGATAAGGGTGTGGTTATTTTTAACTTACCTTTTATGGTATAATGGACAGGAGTCTTGCAGACTTTAGTTCATGATGCAGAGATCACAGTGTTGGCGAGATTAGGACCTTGCTAAGCGGTTAGTGGACCTCCCCCAGCCTTGCAATCCGCAACACATGCCCCATGCGAATACTTAATATTTAAATAGATAACCCCTGACCTATGCAAAAAAGCATCATATTTAACCAAAAATATTAAAATTCAATAAAATACATATGACAAATTATTTTAAGTTATATGAATAATAATCTCGGGTAGGGAGTTTACAAGTGCAAGATAGAGATATTCTAACATCTTATAATAATAAACATGGACATAACAAATTGAGCGATGTACTAGTTATTCCACAAATATATTAAAAATAATAGAATTGTTACTACCATGTGGAATGAAGGTATTTAAGGTAAACATCCAATAGATCTCCTGTTTTTGTAAACAAGCCTATCTATCTCCTCTATCACCTAGAGGAATTATCTCCATGCCATAAAATTTGAGACAAACTGGTTTTGCGTTGTGGTATTTAAAAAAATAGCAGAATTCTGGCGTAATCCCCTGATGCAAATACTACCCAGACTCCTTAGGAGATGCAGCTGGACAGCCTGGCTTAAATTAAGTCACTGTCTATTTCCATTTGTTGTGATTGCTTATCATCCCCTGACCTGAAAGACAACACCCATGATTCCAGCTAAGTAAATGACCATTGGACACCACAATTCCATTCTTACTGGACCCGGGTAGCAGGTGTTGGCCTGCCAAAAGCAGAAAGACCCTGGAGCAAGGCGCTGCCTGCTATTAGGGGTGATGTGGGTAATATGACCATGGGATGTGCACAGAGACTACTGGGATTAAATTCTAACCACTTTGAGACTTTAAATCCGGGGGGGGGGGGGGGGTCTTCGGTTAGTTAGTTGGTGGTTGTTTTTGTGGCCCTTATAGGTTATATGTACTTTTATTATTTCAGAAGATTGTTGTGTTATTTGCTGTGAACTTTCTGGATGTTAAAATACTTTACTGTCTTTATTTTTAATCTCAGTTTGAGTAAAGATTCCTACTATGTGCTAGTACCTAATCTCTCTCTTCTGAAGTCCCTAATAGGGAGTCTGGGACATTATTCAAGCATAACTGATTGGAAATATCTCAAATGAGGCCTCAGGATAGTCCTTTACCCTGGTAACCTCTGGGAGAGGTTGGGGATGGTGTACAGGTGTCAGCCCCCTCCCTACCCTAGAGGCACCAGTGCTTCATTGACCAGACTAGGAGCTTATCATCATTATACTGGGGATCCCATGCTGCTGGTAATCACACTCCTATAATAAGAGCCAGGCTCATCTAGCTCTGGAGTTGGTTATTGTATAGGAGTATATATGTATCTAAAAAAACAAAAAAAAAAACGTTTTTGTGTTCCTGTCATGGCTGCAAGAGTGTAATCCCAGTCCATATCGCTGGACCATCCAACCAATTACAGACTTGGGAGATGTTTCAGACCATGTACCAGATTAGTGGCCGGTTGAACCATTACGATGGTCTGTCTAGGAGTCTCTCTGAGCCAAGTGTATACAGAAAATGCATTGTAAAGTACAAATATTTGTTCTAAACGTTCCCCTGTTATTGGCAATGCAATCAAGAACAAGAGATTTTTTTTTTAATAAAATGCATATTGCATTAAATAGGTACAGAAGGATCTATGCAGATGTACTACATGCATATTTATAAACCTGAACACAGGTGTAACCAGCATGTTTACTGCACATGCAAAAGTATAACTCATGGGAAAGACAGTGGCTCAGTGGTTACCACTTCTGCCTCACAGCACTGGGGTCATGAGTTCGATTGCCAACCATGGCCTTATCTGTGAGGAGTTTGTGTGTTCTCCCTGTGTTTGTGTGGGTTTCCTTCCACACTCCAAAAACATACTGGTAGTTTAATTGGCTGCTAACAAATTGACCCTTGTCTGTGTGTATATGTTAGGGAATTTAGACTGTAAGCTCCAATGGTGCAGGGAGTCATCTGAATGAGTTCTCTGTACAGCGCTGCAGAATTGGTGGCGCTATATAAACAATGATGAACCTGCATCTCCAATAACCCGGTGACTTTTGGCCGTGTATTAAGCTGGAATTCTTTGCATGTTGCTATGTTCTACGTGTGGTGAAACTGGACCCACCAGGCTGTTAATTATTCTTCTGCTTTGTAGCCAGTTTTACAGCATTCTTATGATGTCATTGCTCTTTGTTCTCAGTAACGGCTCCGTCAAAGCTATAATCTAAAGTAAACAGGTGGAGCCCAGTGCAATCCTATTGGGGCCGGCGCACGCTGCGTTTTACTGTATCTCCCATCCTATTATTACTTTATCACAGCAGCAGAACCCTTTTCTTACACTTCATTGTTGCAATCGATGGGGGTGGACTAAGACCTAATATGCATTTTCAATCTCTATGAAAATGTAGTGTACCTACAAAACACAACAAAATAAAACCAGGAAGAAATACATGTATATAAAACACAGTAAAAACAGTTCACAAGGGAAAAAAAAACAAAGAAAAAAAACCCAGTGTAAAGATTAATGATAAAATTAAAATACCAGTAGTACATCAAAGACTACACTAATTATATATATATATATATATATATATATATTACACATACATACACACACATATATATATATATATATATATACACACACACAATTTTTCTTTAATTGATGATTGTGACCCTTTAAGTCGCTAAATGACGATGTTATTATGTAAAAATTAAAACTTAAAAAAACCCACTGAACCCATTGTATTTCCAGTCCAAGCAGCAATAGAAGATTGAACGTATTTCATATAACATCTTCATAAAATAAACCACACACATACTTGCACTCCGGCCTCTCTCCCATCCTTCTAGCCAAGTGGTCTGCAGAGTTTTAATAAAATAAATGTATTTCAAACATAAATTGCATTGATAAAATCACAGCCAGTCAAGCTCCAGCGATATTAATGAACATAACTTGCAATTAATAGGTTGACAGAAACAACACTAAGGGCTATAGTTTGTAGCAACCATCAGATCGCTGCTTTCATTACTTGCACTAGACTGATTGGACTGGGTCACTGATTGGTCGCTACGAGTTACAGAACGTTGAGAAATCTACACCCTGTTAAGTGCGCAGCGTAATTGCTTTATTGTACACCTACACTCACACCTCACAATTAGCATCTATTCCATGAACATATCACATTTATATTGGTGAGAATGAGATCACAAACACACAGGCCTGTAAGGGGGCAAAAGCTGAGTCATTTACAAAAAAAAGTCTATAATGTCAAGTATCCAAAGATCCGTGAAGCATCCTAAAATGGGCATCCACTAACTCCTCTATCTAGCTATACATTTGTTTTTCAAGTTGACTGACTGAAAAGGCCTCACCCTTATAATCAAACTGGCTGAAATTCCTGATTGTGATGCTCTTGTTTGTGATTCTTAAACATATTAAAACCAAACAATAAAATGTTGACCGTTCAAACGTAAAAGGCTATATTTTATAATGTATGCAAGAGTTGTTTTTAAAAAAAATAAAAATCAAGCAGAGAGAAACCTTTGCATCTTGCTACCATCTAAAGATTTTGATTCGGAGCTGAACTGGTTTGAGAATCATTTTTAAACAAGTTTGAGCTTCTCTAGAACAAGAATATTCGGCCTAATTTGCAACACATCTTAATTCTAGGTCAGGAAAAGGTCCACAGCGCAAGTCATCAAAGAACGGCTATTATGTTAAATATTTGTTAACATAAGATTGTACTATTGAGTCATTTGCTATGTGAAAGAAATAGAACTTTAGGATACAAAGGGTAAAATTTGTGTCCATATTTAATTAAAACACTTACACTATGTGCTACTTTGCTGAATGTGGGTTGGAGTATTATGGACACAGATAAAACATTTAATCATTACATTAACTTTCGCCATTATAAATTTCACGCCCCGCTTTACAAAGCAGACTGCCTGGTAAATGTTTTCAGTCTGCGTCATCCGAATGCCTCCATGACTACAAACAACGGAATGTATTAAAAAAAAAAAAAAAGTATGTTAAGAATGTAAAACTGTAGCGGTGAGTTTAACAAATATTTAGTAGTGAAATAGCACTGAATTTATATACACACACACATATATATATATATATATATATATATATATATATATATATATATATATATATATATATATAAGCCTAGCGGCGTGTGTTTGTGTGTGGAAAAAACTATTTTCTCAGAAAGGGCTCATCCAATTGACGTGAAATTTGGTACACTGACATTATTTGACAGAAAAATTATAATAGTGAAGTCAGTTAACTTCCATCATCCCCCCTTCCCCCCGTGGGAGGGGTAGTAAAAGCTAAATTTACCAGTTGAGGGCTCAAACTCTTGACCATGTGGGTATTTATTTACCAGAGCCTGTGTTTGATTATGGACAATTGTATGTCGCATTTTCACGAGTACGGAGAAGCAGTGATGTGAAAGTGCAGGTTATGAATATTGCCCTTCAAGGAAGACTGATTGAGCAAAGCGATAAGGTGTTTAGCAGAAACGTTGTGTATCGAGAGGTTTTAGAACAGTAAGACGGTGGAGATTAAGGATGTGGCGATGAAGAAGAATGATGAGGTGGTGACATGTAGACAAAACCACGTTAATAAGGGCGCTTACGTCGGGAAGTAACACTCTTCCCCTGAGGAGGCCTGGCCTAGCCCAGCCCCAAATGCATGACAAGAACCTTTTTAACACCTTAAGTAGCTTGATTTGACTAGAATGCATGAGTATCATGCACGGGTTAACTTGTGTGTGTGTAATTATATATATATATATATATATATATATATATATATATATGTATGAGAGAGAAATTGCCGAGTAGGTTTAGCATAAAGTATTGCGATGGGTCTTCACAGGACATAAAGGTTGAAAAGTTATCAGACTGATACAGAGAATGCTCCGAGACTCGCACGAAACGGACAATAAAGCTCTCACAGTAGCTCAGTTTAGGCAAACAGCTTAAACTGAATAAAAGACTGAGGTTATGGGATAAAACCTCAAGAACATAAATCCTCAAATAGGTCCTGATTCATCTTCAAACGCAATGTGAATGCAACTTGCATTTTTTCGTTTGTTTTTTTAAAATGCAGTTAACTTGAATGTACGTTCGTATTCAAATGGATTTCAAGATACGTTCCCATATGAATCTGGGTATAACTAATGTAACAAAAGAGGCCTATATGTCGCACCTCTCCTATAGAGGGATAGCTAATAACCCCAGGAGTCTGCAGAAACAGGCTGCAGACGGGGTTAAACTCCCTCTGTTTCCCCAGCAGCACTCAAACACAGGTGCACCACAGGGTGTAATTCATGTTTTGTTTCTGTGATTGGATTGAAGTGCTTGGGCGGAGGATAAAACACTGTATTGTGCATGTGTGCAGTGTGACCGATGCCAGATAGTGGCCGGTGTCTAGACAGAAGGACTGTGTCTAGTCATACTTGGGTTGCCTGGTGTCATCCTGATGGAAAATGTGCTGTTTATTTGTGTACCGTTTATTCAGCAAGAAACTGTGTGTGTGCGATATCTGCCAAGTATCAGTGTCAGGAACCATTCACACACTAACTGTTATCGGACTAGACCAGGCTCCGCCCAGCAGTAGCGGCTCTGTTAGACTCCGCTTGCTGAGACTTGTAGTTCCCAGAGTAAAGCCATGAGGGTTACCTGTACTGTAGACTGATCATATCCAAATTCTGCCTGGTAATTATAACGTGCTATAAACATACAATTCTGTGCTGCGCGCAGATACTGTAACGCAACCCGGCCGGACGCCAGATTCTGACATCACCAACATGGCAGCTCTTTTCCACATTCACCCAGGAGATTCAAAGCAAAAAAATAAATTCCTCTGACAGAAAATACTTTCAATTCGGGACTCATATATATTTGCATATTTACATATATTTTAAAAGTTCAGTTTTAATAAGGCATCACAGGTGCTAAAAATACTATAACTTAAGTCTTCTACAAATGTACAACGGGCCGAGGACTCTCTGCCGATATAGATTCCAGCTGCAGCGACTCCCGGCCTCATAAAAACTTCAAATGAAATTAAAACAGCTCAGGAAGGTTCTTTCAGATGACTAACAAGAATGAGAAGATGGAAAAAAGCCTCCCCCTAAAAATTAAATAGAACAGTCCATGGTGTAGCCGGCTTAACGGTGGATGGTTCTTCATCGGACGCAGTCGGGGGAGCACTCAGTTGCCGTTACTTACTGCGGCCTCGTTGCAGCTCTGCTCGTAGGATGGAGGCGCGTCTGTGGAGAGAAGACATTAACTCTGCATCAGAGTGGAGCCATGACTTACTGCGTAAATACCACACATACAATAGAGGCAGCCATTTTGTGAGATACACCGCTAAGTCCACCGGTGGTGTGAGACGCAAGTTCATAGTGAACGGACACAAAATGGCTGCAGTCACTGCTAGTAGCCGACTGGTACATGTCGAGATGCAGAAATAATGGGATAAGTAAAAAGGGGTTTCTCCGATGAATGCGCAACTTTCTCACAGCCATTCGTTATATTGAGATATTTGGCGCAAGTACAATAAAAATGACAGAGTGAACAAAGCCAAAATAAAGAGTAAAAAAACCAAACAAGGTCCTTCTGTATAATTTAATAGCACATAAAATGATATCTATAAAGTTCATACCCGGCCCATATGTATCTGCAGGAGTTAAATACTAGGAACGTTAAATGCATTTTGAGGTTTGTGGTTTTTTTTAAAAGTCACCACACGGAGGCGCTATTGATCTTATTTCCTACGAAATGCTTTGATGATAAATCTCCTCACACACAACTTTTGATGTTTCTCGCACAGAATATACTATATTTTTATTTTGTCTATTTAAGGTAAAAAGAAATCTACTTATTAACATGTTCTATATTCGCACTAATTTCCGGGCTGTGAAACCACAGGAAAAAAAAAAATCTACTGTTTAGGCGACAGGAACGTGAGTTATGTAGAGTATTTGGAAACGGACAGAAAGTTTTGAGTCTCCTCTATCTCACCACCAGAGGGCACTGCTTCAGCACTCTAGGGTTGATTTTTATATAATCTTACACACAATGGCTGCTTGGACATTGCACTTTAACAAAATCGTACCAGCTTCTTGCGAAATTATGCAGTAAAATAAACAGTAGAGCTGCATTTAACACATCCTTGTGAGGCTAGACCAGTGCGGAATGGGGTACTTACCGTAAGGATAACCCCACGTGCTGTACTCCGGAGGCAAGATTAGAGTGCTGGCCGTGGGTACTGGAACAACTGCTCCATCAGCATAGTAAGGGACTGTGGCCCCCGTAGACAGGCAGAGTGTAGGGTGGGATGGCGAACCCAGAGTTTCGGTCTCCTGTGAGTCAGGGAAGCCGGGGGCGTAGCAGAACGGGGTGTTTGCCTGCTGTTGCGAGTGGCACTTGGTGGGTATAGAGACATTGTCCATAGACTGGCTGCTGCTACACTGTTCATCGTCAGCAGGGGGCGCCGTGGGGACGACAGGGGTTGGGGCGTGCGATATGGAACGTCTTAGACTCAGGCGAGCCTGGCTGACTGGTATATTTCCAATGTAGACTGGTAACGTGATGGACACCTCCGGGTTTTTAACTGTAACCTAGAAAAAGGGAAAACCAAATCAGTCACTATGGAAGCCGACATTTTGTGGGCTGTATCAATATCCATGACTGTGCAGCCTATCAATTCACTAGGAGTCAGTGACATCACAGAGGATCTGTAGATTATTACATATAATTATCTCCTACAATTCCAACATGCTGCTTTAAATAAATCCGCAACAGGCAGACAATGATCCGTACAATGGGCGCTCTGTTTGAGGCGTGTGTAGAAACGTTGCATAATCTGCCTTTAGAACACTTCTGCAGATCTGTAACGAGGAAGGAAGATGTCAATATAACGACTTGCTCACAGCTCATTAAGGTCCAGCCTGATAACGAAGGTCAGACTGTTCCCTGCGAGTAACTTGCTGAATTACATTTACTATAATCTGTAGAAGACGTAAAACAAAAAGTGGTCACTAATGAGAACGGAATCATTGCAGTTTGCTGGAATTTGCCTCCTTAGTTAAATAAAATAATTAAACTCTGTTTGTGTTATTCATAAATTCCAGAAAAAAAGGACCCTTATTTGGGAGCAAAAGGACAAAATAGATCGAAGATTTGTGAATTTAATCAGAACGGAGGTTGACATTAATCTGTAACCCTGGGGGATGATTGTTACCAATGCACAGCAGTTTTCCAGATTTTAAACTTTATTAAATACAATACAGACCCTGGAACATAAAATTAGGTGGGGTTTTTTATTGGGGGGGGGAGTGACTTGGTTGCACCCCAATGACACCATAACCTGCTCCAAATGTCAGACAAGCTTCCAAACAGTTGAATTTTAAATAGATCCTAATAAGACAGAAGGGTCTGGATATAAGGGAATTATGGAAGAGACACAAACAATGGCTCTGTCAGCAAACTAACACATTTAGGGAAGCTAGTAAAATCCTTGCAACACGACTGTGAGGGGGGTGGGGGATGGAGAGCAAGACAGGGAAGGGGTGGAGGGAGCAGACATTACCCTAGGTATGTTTCATAGCTCTAAAACAAAAAGTACTGGGGGTTTCCTCAGATCACTAATCATCTGTCAATAAGTGGGTCCATCCCTTTCTGTTACAAGTGTAAATGTGTGGACAATGTAGATCAGTCTCGCCCTCTGCAGCAGCGATAATTCAGTTAGAGGTGTTACTGCAGCGGTTCCGGATCATCTACAAGGTGCATTAAGGCTTTTTGTTATTAGGTTATGTTAGTCCAGAAGGAGCAGCTCTGACGTCCTGAGTGTTTGCACAGACTGACTCATAGGATCAATAAATTCCTCCACTGCACTGAGGTCACGGGAGAAAGTGCACAGTAAGACCGACGCCCAAGGAACGGACGCGAGACTGGGGCTGAAGCCAATGACCCACCACCCCCAAACAAGCAGATGCCCTATTACCCCGGCGGGTCTGCGCGGTGTGTATTCTGCAGAGTTAGGATGGAGGCGAGGTATATAAGACAGATATCTGGATGTATAACTGTCACTGCACTGGTAAATAACTTGATTACGGCCCTGTGTTTTACATCACATCTCGGAGGCACTTACTCAGCAGCTGGGGTAACAGATCTGATAATAGTTTGTGGTCTATAGTGCTGGATATTATGAATGTCAATACAAAGAGGATAGACATCTCTATATACATACACACTGTGGTGTGTGTGATATGAAATGCTGAACCTACATAATGCAGCCTTTTTTTTTTTTAAAGGCACATGTGGCCCCCCCAAAAAAATCTTATATGGCCCCTACAGAGTTTTAACCACTACAATCAGCCGAGTTTGACATTTTTGCCTGGGGTGTCTGGGAGGTGTTAAATGTCCCCTAGATTGAGGGCATCCCAGGGATAGATCCCCCAGTGGTTCTGCTAGTTAGAGAATGCATAGGGGAAATGCTGCAATAACTACCTATGTCCATCAGGTGGCAGTTTCAGGCTAGTGATCAGCAATGGTGGTACCACAATATTATTTACAAAGACCATTCTTTCTATGCCACAGCTGGATAGTGGCTGCGAGGACATCCGATCAATTCAATGAATAATCGTACAGTACGGAGTTTGAGTGCTATCACACCAGATAGTAGTTCAGTAAACTGTGTGTCATTAATCAGCCTCGGCCTGTCCACAATCAGCAGTGGATTCTCACCTGGAGATAATAGTCTATCTGGATGAGATTGCAGCCCTCCAGGATGGACTGTGGAAGAGCAGGCACTAAAATCTGCTCGTCCCACACCGCATGTTTCCAGGCTTTGACTGGAGACCCTTCAACCTCCGCGATGGTCCTCAGGTCATAGATGCACCGCTTTGACCGGTAAGCGATTTTCTGAGACGGAGAAACAAAGGCGTTAGCCTGGAGATAGCTCTTTCAGATTTACACCAATCTCCAGTCGCGACTGGTCCTCTCACCTGGATAAGACACGCCATGATGGTTCCTGTGTCCCGGCCTGACTTGTTCTCCACCTCGGTGTGAATTTTGATAGCTTGTCCCACCACGTAGCCCCGGAGGTCAGAGGTCACACTTAACAGCAGCTGGCCAGATTTCACCAATTTGTAGTTAAACTTCTTTGTGGCGGACGCACAACTGAGTTGCTGGAGAAACAGGAGCAGAAGTCAAATGACCATAAACTTTCTAAGTCAACAATATCCCCGTACTTGTTCCAAGTCCTGCCTTTTTTTTTTTTTTTTAATCACAGCAGCATTCGTAACAGTGGCTCACCTTCAGACAACTTCGGTTTAATGGCTAGTACACACCCTGCTGCAACTTTTACTTCATATGTCTGTACCGCTTACTTCTATGCTTTTCAGCCGCCTCTTATATAAAATCAGACTACTTATTTTTAGTTGTCTACGACAATAAAAGTTACAGGAGGATGTTCAAGTCAACAAATTAATGTCATTTGAAGGTGAAGCCCCCCCCTTTGAGCCCTTAAAATATAAATTTATCGGCAAGGAACCCACCTCTATATCGGGGATTTCATTCAGGTCCAGGGGTCTTAGGATGTAGAAGGATTTGTTACTTTTGTAATCCTTTGAGAGTTTCCGCGTTTCTATAACAGCCTTGACCTGATGCATCACTTTACCAAATGGTCCCTCGAAAGAGGTTGGCGCAGAGGCTGCACAGAGAGGGAGTCGGCATTAACAGAGAACCAAGATACCCCCAGTCCAGAGATGTTTAAATCTATTATATTAACTTCATTTTACTGAGGCAAAGACCCTAAAATTATCTGAACTTCACAATAGGAGAAACTGGAGCCCTCATGTAGTCCCCAAAATCTATAACCCGGGGAATTCAAATATCGGGGATAAGGTGGGACCCCAAACTGTGCTAAGCTGTAGGATAAAAGTCAATGATCACTCCAATCCCAAAATATGCTGCTCCCCCAAACTACCATCCCCCCAGAAAGCCAGCTATGGGGTTCCCATGCCTGTTCAGAAGACCTGACCCCTGCACAGCGATCCAATGCTACTGCTCCTGGATAAATCCACACACTGTATCTAACACAGCTGATTGGACAATACAAAGTTGTTTTACAGTCAGCATCTATATAGGAGCTAACCCAGCGCTGTCTGCGCCCCCCCCCTCTCCCTTCTGACAGTTGTCAGTGTGGGGCTAGAAGCACATCCAGTGCTTGTGGGCATCAGATCTCCAGTTACAGGGGAGGGAGATTGTTACATTTCTCCAGGCTGGAATGAACAATGTGAACAGAAACATTTACTTCCTACTCAACAGTTAATGTCTGGAATGTGAGCGCCGCCAGCCCCTCCCATGACATTACCTGGCAATAGAAACTGGAAGGGGAAGGTGTGTTCTCCGGGCTGTAGAGTTCCTGAAAGACAAGGACAGTTTCAGTTAGTTTATCCTGCAGTGACTGAACCGTACGACTGCAACAACACAGACACGGTAAACCACACCGGAGGGTCCATACCCCCAGACCTTCCATGAGGAAACTTAGGGTGGCCAGTCCTGGACCCAGATTACTCTAACCCAGAACCCCAAGGGCAGAAGGCCCACAAAATGCCCAGGACAGTGTTATAAGACTGATAACATTAAAGATTTCTGTAGACCAGGGAGAGCCAACCTAATACACTTCGTGGCTGCATGGTGCAGACCACACACCATCAAAAGGGCCACACGTTACCCTTAATCTCAGTGATAAGGTGAAACAATACATTTCATCAAAGAAAGAGATACCCATCTGTAATAACATAGCAGCAGCATTTTAAGTGTTACATGTTATAAGAATAAAGGAGGAAGGAGCCGGGGGCCACAGGTGAAGGCTCGGGGGGCCACCTCTTGCCCATCACTTGTCTAGAGACAATATAAAGAGGACTGTACAAATAACCTTTAAAGGCCCTGGCATTCACTGAAAAACACAAACTGGAGGATGACAACTGGAACACAGGATACAGTAACCCACAGCAACAGACTCCGCAAGCACTAGTTAGAAGATGAAACCTGGTCCGATTGATTGCTAGACCCCACTTATGTTTATTATAAGTTTAGAAAGTAGAAGAAGCCTCTCGCTCAATATGGATCAAGTACTCCGAGCGTTTTTTAATTCAACTTTTCCAAGAAACGAAATGCCAGTGGGCAGAGGAATTTATTGATTTAAATCTCTGCGGTAATGAAATAAAAAATAAAAATAAATTAATCTATAGTAAAGCAGCAGACAATTTCCTCCCAGGAATGTGCAACATTCAATATACTCTCAATGCGCCACTTTAGGTGGCTGCAGAACAGACGTAACCCTATGAGCAACGAGGAGGGCGAATGAGACAGGTGGGACTCGGAGCACTCAAGACCTCTCGTGTAAAGCACGTGACCTTTAAAGTACAATATTCCACGTACCTCACTGGAGAAAAGACTCAGCTGCCGAGAATTGTATCACATACAATGTGTTTATCGTAAAACACTTGGATGATTATAGCAAATATAATTACTACCATCTATGCAGACCACTTTCTTGGAGGGATAGAACAGGTGTATTTGAGCCCTGAGCCGGGTATGACTGTAGGGGTAAATCAATGTGCCTTGGGGACGTATAAAGAGAGGCTCGATCCTGCGCCTGATCCACAGGAGACGCACAAAGCTACGCTGCCTACGAGCCCTTTTGGCCTTAATCTGGCTCTGCTTGGATACAAGCCAGAGTAGTCACTTACATAACAAAGCCATACCAGATTAAACTTACAATATAACTCACTTACATAGGAACTGGTAGATACAATTACTAAATAAGACTTTTCTGGACCTGAAAAGCGTTGGATGTGGCCACATGTCCAGATCTCATCTTCTAAATTGAGCTAGTCTCTCCCTTAAATAGAACACAAGTAAAGTGTCCTTTGCATAGCTCATTTGTATATTGTCCAGGACGATATTCCGGGGTGAAGGATTAGGACAGGATCACTACAACACAACTCATGCAAATGTTGTATGTTTTCCTGTTTTTGGAAGGGCGAGTAGAGGGACAATGCTGATATTATATCAGTCTATACTATACAGAAAGTGCCAGCAGTACGCCAAGGGGTGGCTTTTAAAGTAATAAAAATATAAAAAGAACTTCCTAATTTTTGGGTAGAGGGGGTGGGAAGATTATTTTGTTTACCACCTCTATACACAAGGAAATGAAATTATAATTTTAGAAACAGACCTGCTGTTGTCAGAGTAGTAACTTAAAAATTTAGGACACTTCTACAATCTCATCAGGGATCCGGGTCAGCTCCTCCCGAGTGCGTCTGCTTAAGCGCGAGGTGACCGCACTATGAATGAATGTAACCAGAGAAACTTGTGACTCTCCACGGCAAACGAACTGAAAGTTTTGTAGTCACTAAAAGCACATCGAGAGTCCCCATTTCAATTTTTGGTGTGACAGTGAATACAGAAACACCCTGTGGACAGGAACGGAGGCCCCAATAAGAGTTTTTATGAAGCCACTTTGAGAATTTAAGGAGCAATACAAACAGTTCCGCAGAGAATGCTGAACCTACGTGGGGAGAGAAGTCGTTTCCATGACAACAGAACACTGGGATATAACCAGATACAGTATTTAAATAAAACAGAAGCTTGAAAGACCTTTCATACACTGAAGCTGCAGGCAGGACAGCACGTCAAGGAAGGAAGTGCTTTATGTGTGCCGGTGTCCTGGGCACTTAGGGCCTGATTTATTAACGTAAATACCTATACGTGCTGTATTTATTTATTTTAAATGTTTTGTCATTAATGACAACATTAACAACTTTTTTTACTGTACGTTCTGCTGGGAATTTATATTCCACATATGTATTGGGCATATCCTGCAGTGTACTATCTGTTAGAGCAGAGTGGAACTAGACCCGTAATGTTTCTCCAGGTATGGACGTGCATATGCCAGAATTATGTGCATTTAAAAAAACAAAATGCAATTTATGTTTTGTTTGCTTTTATATGCAGAAAATCAATAAAATGCACTATTCAAAGATCATTTTCAGGCATGTTATTCAGTAGGTTTTAGTTCTTTAATGTTTAACCCCCAGATATCTCATAGATTTACCTTTATCCGCCAGTGAGAACGTTCCGTTGAAGTATTGTTCTTCCACGCTCCATGACGTCTCGTTGACCTTGTTAGACACCCCACATGACCCCACGCAGTTCACCTTGATGGCTAGCGAGAAGGAGAGAGGGAACAGGTCTCACAAATTACACACAAAACATAATCCAGTTCCTTGTAGACCAGCAGGAAAAATAATGCAGAAAATTGAATTAAGAGCGGACAGGACAAACAGAGAACAAAATTGTTTGGATTGGGCTCGTTACTGATGCAATGTGAAATAATTACCACATCACCGCTTCCACTCACTGTGAATACTGTAGAACTATATTTAATATAGGCTATACAGCACAATGTCAGCTCCTTGTCCAACAGTCTAATGTTTGTATACTGTAACAGACTAACATTCCAAGTTGAGAACACTACAACCATGCAACGGAAATTGGATGTCTTACATGGTCAATTCAAATATACCTGTGTATCTGATGCAGAAATTAGATCCTAGATTACACAGGAGCCCAGTAAGTGCAGTCAGTGTGTATACACAGCCTGGCACCAGTCAAATTCATTTACGGGCATCCTGGGAAATGATCCATGCGACTGATTTTCACGCACTGCTAAAACAGGCAGCAATATTGCCATATCTGTACACACTGAAACCATGCAATATTCTAATTTATTAAATTAATCCTTTATTTACAGGGCGTGACAGTACAAGACAGTACACAAATAACACTACAACTCTCAACACAGCTACTGATAGCTGGATGTACAATGGGGTACAAGGGGTATATTCAGCGCAGGATAAAACCTGTGCCCATTAGCGTGGGCTCAACTAACAGGTTTAGAGCTCCTGAAAGAGGTGCAAAGACAATGGGGGAGTGAAGTCAAAGGACAGAGAGCCCAAAGAGGAGGTGAGCAGTGTAGCTGGTGAGCCAGAGTTATAGGTAATGAGGAAGAGGGTCCTGGTCACTAGAGCTTACAATCTAAAGAGAAAGGGGCAGACATGGGGGTGAGCTGATGTAAGGGGATCTGAGGACAAGAAGGAAGAGTGGGAGAGAATGAGGATGATGAGGGTGAGGTGTACTATGTAGTAGAGTGGTTGTATGTAGGACTTGTAGGCTCTTATGAACAGGTGGGTTTTCAAGGAGCGTTTGAAGTTTTGCAGACTAGGAAAGTCTGATCTACCCCGTTCTTTCCAGTGCTGGCGGGCAGCACGGGGTAAATCTTGAATTCGGGAGCGAGATGTGGTTACCAGAGGGGAGGTAAACCTCAGATTTGACCACAACAGCTTTCTAGAGTCTCTTTAACTCGCTGGAATCAGATTTGATTCCACTTCCTTGAAATGCAGTCCGTTTTTATTACAATCAAATTATTAATGTTTTTTGCTGCTGTACAAACACACACATTATACATATACACACAGGTCCAGCACACACCCCCCCCCCCCTCCTCCTCCATCCATTAGCTGCCAGTGAGGTTCCCCATCACGTATTCAGATGATTCAGCATTTTGCTGCACAGCTACAAGATCATGGAAAGTCCCGTAGCGGGTACGTTACAGGGTGACACAAACACAACTGGCATAACCTATTCTGATGGAGGTAACCTGTGTCTCGCCTGTTGTAGAACTACAAGTACCAGCATGGTGGTAGTGCATGCTGGGACTTGTAGTTCAGGTTGTCTCTCTCTGCCCAAGCACATCACATGTCAGATTGGCTAGATTGAGATTATACCACGCTTCCAGGCCCGTACTGCACAGGTAACATCACATATCACAATACAGGGTGTCCACCAAGTATTGTAATCGCTCAAAACAATTGTTTTGAGTGTGGATGGGGAATGTTTAATGTTATACCAATGTATATATGTATCACTCACCCCCCCCCCCCCCCCCCCCACAGTGCAGGGGCCTCACTCACCCCCCCCCCCCCCCCCCACAATGCAGGGGCCTCACCCCCCCCCCCCACAGTGCAGGGGCCTCACCCCCCCCCCCCCCCCACAGTGCAGGGGCCTCACCCCCCCACCCACAGTGCAGGGGCCTCACTCCCCCCCCACCCACAGTGCAGGGGCCTCACCCCCCCCACCCACAGTGCAGGGGCCTCACCCCCCCCCCCCCACCCACAGTGCAGGGGCCTCACCTCCCCCCCCACAGTGCAGGCCTCACCCCCCCCCCACAGTGCAGGCCTCACCCCCCCCCCCCACAGTGCAGGCCTCACCCCCCCCCCCCCCCACAGTGCAGGCCTCACCCCCCCCCCCCCCCCACAGTGCAGGCCTCACCCCCGCAGCTACAGTGCCCCCAGAACCCTTTTCAATATAGATCACTATTTTAGTTGCTTTCACAGTGTAATATGTGAGTTGTGCAAGTCCAATGTCACCTATATAACAACACTATTTAGATATATAGTGTTAAAGAAAATGTGCTTCATGGGAGGTGTCTGGGTCCCTCACCATTACCTATACAGCCCCCAAACTAAGCATCTTCCAGACATCCAGGTAAGCCTATGCCATGGCTGAGTCATGTGACTGAATCATTACCCAACCAGGTGAAGGGACTGGCGCAATTCTGATAGTGGGAGGGGCCTGCGTAACCCCTTACTCATATAGGTGAATATTTCATGTACAAGTTGTATTAAATGTATATAAAAAAAAAAATAGCAGGAAGTACAAACCGCAGGGTCTGTGGTACTTGCTAAGAAAACTAAAAAAAAAAAAAAACAACAACGTATTTTGCATCAGAAGTGAAAGGGTGAAATGCCCTCAACACTTCCCTTGTTCCTGTGGTATTTTCCTACCATCAGAGGGGCTGCAGAGTTCCCCTGGTAACAGACAGATGGAGAAAGCTGCCCCCCTCTCTGGCCTATAAATAGCCGTGTGCACTTAGGTCTGGTTCCAGAGTTGCTGCTAAAGCAGACACATTGAGTTGGGGGGGAGATTCACCTGTGCTGTGCAGACCCCTCTAACCTGCAGTAAAGCCAACATGTTCTGCAAACAATGTGACCCTCTCTTTGGGTTCAGCATCTGTTGCATTCTTTGAATGAGCACAAAGAAAAGCACCTGCCCTCACAAGAAGTAGATTATAAGTTTTATGTGGCAGGGACAAGCAGAGCACACGGCTCTATCTAATCATTATAAAAGTTAATTGGAGACCCAAGTACCATTGTTATCACAATTTGGTGGCAGCCCAGCATCCTCTGCAGGGCCAGAAACTCGTACGTGGGAGTAGGATGTGGGCAGGATAGGTACAACGGTGCGCTGGGCTGGACTGCCAATCACAGATGTTGCAGGATGAAATAATTCAATAAATCAGGAGGGTCAGATATCAATAGTTTTTATTTACATCCGTTAAGTCCCTTGTTACCCTTAGGCGCAAATAATGCACCATCTACATAAGTCTGTGCACGCAGAGCAACTTATTTAGACAATATAGATTAACACAATATTTGTTACATTAAATGTAGACCATCCCGTATGTCGTAACCGAGGGGATGCGCCAATTGTCATTGTAGGAGAAGCTTAGTAGCGATATTTCCACTTGTGCCCCGCCTTCATAGCACAATAATTGTCACTTCACATGTAGGCAAAAAGATGCCACCCGTATACAATCTGGTTGGCTACATCATATAGGTTTTCCATTACCGTCCACCTTATCCTAAAAATCCCCTCTCTGAACTCATGTGGAGAGAAACCACTTGTCTGGAAAAGTCCTTGCAGGCTTATTTCACCTAAAACTAAAATTAAAAGCACAAAAACACAACCAGAATAACTGCCAACCCACATTCACAACTATAAAAGTTTTGTGTGGCATTAAGGAAGATAAAGTAAAATACTGTTCGTTTAGCGGATTCTGAGAAGCAAGCGACGGTCGTCCACGGATCTACTCCTGCTCGGTCCGGGCGATGATACAAACCCTGGGATTGTCAATGTCTCACCTGGATGAATTCTGAATTCATTTGAATAAGTCCACAGGGGGTGAGGCATTGACAACAGGGGGAGGGGCATTGACAACCCTGAAAAGGGCCCGCCCAAGCTGGAGACAGGATCACCTTCCCCAAACCATTAGTCGCATCAGGAGACCTGCTGAAGTGCATTGGGGGGTTTATTTTCTCTTTGAAGTTTGGGTGGAATTAGCCATTAGAAGCCCTCTGTAAATGACGTTCACTATCTTCGTTCTATATTCAGTTAAACAATGCATACGTTCTTAATATTTGTATTAGTTTGTACTTGTTTGTTTTACTCATATAGAGAATGCCCTATAATTTTTTTCTTCATCACCTGATAAAATATCAGTTTGACAACCAGAAACAATTTCAGAAATCTCTTTTTATTCTTGTATTTTCAAGTCACTGTTCTGGGCAG
The DNA here is from genome assembly GCF_038048845.1 of Mixophyes fleayi. Classification (NCBI taxonomy): domain Eukaryota; kingdom Metazoa; phylum Chordata; class Amphibia; order Anura; family Limnodynastidae; genus Mixophyes; species Mixophyes fleayi. Next base: position 130,656,076 of record NC_134410.1, on the reverse strand, counting down.
GTCTGGCAGTATAGTACATTGCAGTACGTAGCTCCAAGAGACGAATGGCGGGGAATACCTGGCTGCGCACATTGTTACTTCCGCAAATATGGACAATATCGGTTCACAAACCAGGAGAGAGACGTTTCCTCATTGTCCCAGTCCTTAGTATTTACTCAGCTGTAAAATCCCGGTTAACCCCCAAATAGAGAGGGAAGGTCTGGTCACTAGGAGACGGGAAATATTATAAATACAGGGATTTCATGGGACCAGTTCCGTCTCCCCTGAACCATTTACAGCCCCATTTCAACTGGTACAACTACAAATTTGCATGAATTAGCTTAGACCAGCTATAAGGATTCAAGGCCTGTCTAATAGGAATTACTGGAAAATCAACTTGTGTTATATACAAAGTAATGTGTCACCGTTGTTTACCCAAATACAAGATTACTAGAAGTTTTCTTTCTAGTACCGCGTTGTTATTGGATTATAGGATACGTGTTTACAGTCTCTTGTGATACTGGTCTTACTATTCCTGCCGTGGTTTTCAAGCAGTTATAAAATACATAATAGCCTAAATGTTTTGGTTGTTTATTTATTTTTTTCCTCTTTCAAAAAAAATACAGCGAACATGTGTACAAGGGTTTATTAAGTGATTAGAAGTCACTCAGACTTCCCAAATGTGTTTATTTGCGTTAAACGAAAGTGAATGGAACAAAATGTCTGTTGAAAAACGCAAAGCAATGCACCCAAGGCTAGAATAACCTGGGTGTGTGGTTATTAAAGACTATTTATTTTCATTCTAGAACCACCTACATCATTGTACAAACATCAGTCAGCATAAACCTTACATTACAATTATCTTTTCAATCATTGATTTTCATGTACCCCAAGTGAGTCCATTCAGCTGTTAGATTGTAGCTGAAAAGTTAAAGACAGAACTATGAGACAAGATTTGGGGGTTGCTTGCTTTATATTTACACATAGTAGGGGGACTTGGGAAATATTTACATTAATAAGGGTTACACAATTAAAAACAAAGTTGGATCTTTGCTTTAATTGAATGAAAGTCTCTGTCAAGGAGACGTTTTATATTCATGTCCATAAACCACTCAGCGATTCATAATATTCTGCTGTGAAACACACAGGCAACATTGTCTGAAAGCTGCCGCTACATAGACGATAACTTGTGCTGCTTGACAGATAGATTCAATGTGTCCATTACTGTACTCGGCTGAAAGATATTGCAAATCACTTTGTTACACGTGAACTCCTGTACTATAGTGACCGATCATTGTGCGTCTGTGCCAGCTTGCACACAAGATCGCGCCTCAGCAACTAAAGCATGTACGCCAATAACGGGCAACAAATGTGCGGCCCCATTGGAAGGTTAGAGGGCCCACCATGGCCCCCGAAATCTATCAGCTTGCCCATCACCGATATATGCTGTATTGAATCAAGCATACATTAGACTGAAATGAACCATGTAACCTCTTACACAATGGTTACATATAAAGATGGTGGACAAGTAGGTATAAGAATCGCCCCTATCTACAACTGGCTTTATACAATAATATAGGGGCTCTACATCACCACCTAGTGGTCATTAGTGGTACTAGGGCAATTTTAACATTCGTTTCTAGTAGAATAATATTTCCAGGCCGATAGATTGCAATGAATTTGCCCCTCTGCCTCCTAAGTGTACCCCTGAGAGGTTGTGTACGGGGCAGCAGATACGGCCTCGTAGGGCCCCCCAGAACGTATAGTCACCCCTGGATTATACTGTGGTACGATTACATACAGAAGAGAAGGATCGTCTGTTTCCAGAGCTGCTCTCTGACTGTAAACAAAGGAGAAGTCTGGGCCTTGTCCCAAAACTTGACTCACAGCCCCCACCCGCCCTCTGTACTTCTCCCATTTCAAGGTCTCCTATCACCTCTCAGCATTATTTAACCCCTCGTATACCACAGCCCTGGGCACTGTACTGAGACAGGAGAAATGTAAACAGGTGAAGGGGAAAGAGATTTAAATCTACAGCACATACAGTATAAAGAAGCACTTTATTCTAAAGGCTGAACTTCCACCAACAGCAGCATCTGAGGCAACAGGAAATACTGGAAATAAACAGGAGTTGAATTAAAAACTCGGCCATCATCATCCAAGAGACACTGATCTTTGTTTATGTGTAAAGTAAAGGACATTATCTCTGTTACTATATCTGAATAGTCAGGTCCAAATGGGTCAAAAAAAAGTGTGATTGAACTTCTATATATTTTATAAAAGGAAAAAAAAAACAATTATATAAAAATCTTTCTCTTTCTCCCATTTAGAAAAATCGCTCAGCAATGGTAAAGACGGCAGATAGACAGCAAAAGCAACAGTGACCGGTACACAGATACAGGGTATATATAACAATAAATATAAAGGCTACAGATCACAACGGCAAGGAGGACACTCCTTATTGGTTCCGCCCACTGACAGTATACATACATGTTGCTGCCAGCTTGTATAGACCCGATATGTGTTGCTGTATTTTTAAACAAACCTTTCTCCATCTGTAATATACTATGCTATATACCACCGGTGTTTCCCATATCCAGCCCTCAGTGACCCCTAACAGTCCATGTTTTCCAGATCTCCTTGCTGGAGCACAGGTGTAGTCATTACTGAGTGACACAATGTAACAGATCCACAGGTGGTATAATTATGTCACTGGTCACCTGGAAAACCTGTCCTGTTAGGGCTCCCAAAAGGACTGGGTTTGGGAAATCTATTAGGTGAGAGATGCACCAGAAATGTGTTTTGTGACTACTACCGCTTGCTAGTTGTTTTATATTATATCCAACTTTACAGACCACTTCCTGTTATTGTGTTCTATGCCGTTTGCAGCAAGTTTTCTATAATAGTCAGCGAGTACAATGGTTATAACATATATTGTAGCACTTTACAAATGTTTTTTAATTACTCACATCAGTCCCTGCCCTGTGGAGCTTACAGTCTATATTCTCTACCACATACACAACAATGTATCCAAATCATCCACCAGTATGCTTTTATAGTGTTGTACAATCTGGTGCTAGTACAGTCAGCAAGGTGCATCTCCAGAACCCGTTACTGCAAATTATCCTTAAACATTGACGCATGTGACATTTCACAAACTGCGACTGTTCCCGTGTAAAGTGACTGACAAACACCAGCTCAAACGGACATCAAAAAAACAAAACAAAAACCTGTAATTAAAGACATCCCCCGACAACTGACAGAACGATGGGTGGTCGGGGTCTCATGCCATTCATCAGATATTGCCACAGGCACCTCTGCTAGAAGAGGCAAAACCTCTTGGGAAGGGAGCTCTGATTGGACAGCTATCACAGCATTCAACCAGGTCTCTCAACACGAGAGAGGACCTAGGTGTCCAGCATCCGAAATCACTTGTCTGCTCAAGCAGACATACTGACCCAATTAAACGATCCATAAAGTCCAAGAACAGAATTGTATAGGCCCTATAGAATCCCACGTGTGCAACTAGTTCTCTATTGACAAAACAAGCTTCAAAGTCTGACGTAACCGTTTAGAAGCCACACTGGGAGTGGCGGTTTGGCAGAGGTTGGGTTTCCTCTCTTCGGTATCACTTCCACGCTACCGCAGGTTCAGTAAAAGTTTGTACAAGTAAACAACGTCTGTGTTTCGACAACTCAAAAACGCAGATTTCTTTATTAAAAAAAAACTGTTTTTTTTCAATATAAAAATGCTTCTTTGTTCCCGAGCTTTGCTCACAGCTACAATTTTCCTAACAAATTTCCAAATAATGCAGAAATAGGTGGATTTTAGAACTACAACACAGTAGGGAGTTGCGGTTCCACAATAAATAGAGATCTTCGGTTGGCTTTGACCTACTAGAAAGCCTGTTTAGATTACAGTTTACAAAACATGTCATGCACATATGTTGACAATAGGCGTTAAAAATGTAATATCTGGAGGGGCAATGCTTACATGACGCCTACAGAAAGTGATCACTCCTTTCTACTACACAATAAGCTACAGAAATAGCTGTGAAATCAGCTTCCTTAACCGATGAGACAGACACTGAAACAAAGTCAGTTTCCTGTTTCAAACTTGATAAAATATTTTTACTACTGGGCAGAATGAAATTGCAGAAAACAAGGCTCTATTCAGTGTGAACTCATGAGGCACGTGTACCGTGGTTAAAATAACACAGACTAAACAAACAAGTATTAGAAAAATCATTTGTCTGCTAACATATAAACAGTCATTTGTTGAAGAAACTTAAGTGGTGAGGAAGTTGTTTTGGAACAGGATTAAGTCAAAGGTCACATAATCTACATGAGAAATGTGACAGGACATGTTTTTTGGTGGATGAGGGGTCTCCACATTAAGATCTGTCTATAGTTTACCAAGCACTTAGATTACTTTATTGGTCAATAGGGCGTCCAGTGGCATCGGTAGGGTCTGCGCTCAGTCCCGCCCACAAGGTGCTGTCTGTATGAAGTTTGTAGGTTCTTCCTCTATTCCTGCGGGTTTCCTTCAGGTACCCTGGTTTATTCACCCTTGGTCCAAAGACATACTACTACATCAATTGTCCTAACTGCCCCTGGTGTGTGTGCCTGTGCTAAGTAAATTAGATTGTAAGCTCCACTGGTGCAGGAACTAATGGATAATATCTGCTGACTGGACAACACTGCGGGTAATGCTTTTATCATTCTTTTATATAGCTCCAATTATATAACGCAGCACTATACAGAGAATATGTAATATGTAGCGATGGACAACATACAGCCCACTGAGCCCTCAGCTCCATCCTGCTTTATTGTCAGATGTGTGTTACAGCGTGTAATGATTAAAATGCTGATATGTTATTACAGATAGGGATCTCTCTTTGAGTAAATGTTTTGTTTTACTTTATTACTGAGATTAAAGGGCAACTTGTGGCCCTTTTGATGGTGGAGAGCCGCCCATGGGGCCCCGGAAGTGTATCATGATGCCCATCACTGATATAAATCACTCACATCAGTCCCTGCCCCCACTGGAGCTTACAATCTAGATTTCCGACCACAAATACACAAGCGTCCGTTTTGTCAGAAGCCATTTAAATGACCAGGAGGGTTCTGGACGGTGGGAGAAAACCATTAGATACACAAAACTCCACACAGATCGAGAATTTGTTTTAGTCATTTACCTTTCATTTTCTATTTCCTCTTCCTAATTCCAATGACAAGTCTTTTCTAGATATTGGTGTTAAACAGAGATGACCCCTAACTGTACTTTTGGGAAGAGATCTGACAGAACCTCTCTATTGCACAACACTTGAAGGTTTGAGAGAGCGCAGCACTGCAAGCACAGGACAACAGGTGCCCGTTAGTAGCAGACATATGGGGAATCTAAACTACAACTGCTGCCCCTGTACCCACCCCCTTCAAATTCCTAGACCTGCCCCCAATAGCTTGAAATTCAAGGATACCTCCAGCCAAAACCAAAAACTGAGATTACGCAAGATAAATAGAATTAAAAAAAAATCTCACCAACCTCTGCTCACTCTTGGCAGATAACGGTCCAAGCTGACAACCCTCTCTTCTGCTTTGGGCAGCCCTGTTCTCTAACTTCTAGTATAGTTGTCAAGGTCCCTCCCCCTGAGCTTTCCATCTGCATGAATGGCAAATGTCCCTGGCAGGGGCCTTGACAACACTATTTAAAAGTCTGCCACATACAAAGAGAGGGGCCGGCTTGGAGGTCAGATACATTTCCCTCATTTATTTAACATAATTTTAAAAATGTAGCTTTGGGTGGTTACTCTAACGTGAAGGAATAGCTTTAGCGTGTAATAGGAATGCATTGTTCTACACCCACTCCACTCCCACTCTGCCATCCTCCAGAGATGAAATAACCCCAGATAACAATTGCACAATATACAGAAACTAAAATAAACACAAGCTCCATCACCTAAGATGCCAAACTGAGATAGGATTTATTTCACAGTCATAGACGTATGTCCTGTATATAGATGTGTCCATTCTCTATAACACTGCGGTACATGTTGAGACTATATAGGAGGTAATAACTATTATTATTATTACCTCCTCATTATAAACCACTAGACTGCAGTTTGTTTGTTTTTCAATAAGATACAAAAACAAGAAACATCTTTGTGAAGAAGTTCCGATATGAGATACAGAAAGTGTTTTGGAAATGAAACAGAATTCCTTAGAACTTGTTAGCATGATGGGAGATGTGGTATAACTGGGTCAGTAATGCACACTGCATGACTAGGTGTATATATTATAATAACACCTTATTAAATAAAAAGGCTAGCACAGCACATTATCCTTTCATACAATTATCTAAATATAAAATGTAAACAGACTTCCCAGCATAAAGTAAAACCACACATTAACAATATCAACTTCACAACTAAAACTCTGCGAGCCACAGAGCACACAATCTAATCACACATGAAAGCAACATGATGGATTTTAATCAGTCTCCAAGTAATATTTTTAAAAGCGCTAAAAATATCAAAACATTTAAATGCTAAAGAATTCTCACACAAAACCACAACAAATAATCAGACACTTTCTATTGTGTTTGTTGTACCTCTATGAGGTCAGGATTTAACCAGCCTAACATGAGCAGTGTGAGTATTGTGCAGGTCTCTGTTACAGGGTTAAATTTCAGGCCAGACCCTCTGGTCATCAATGGTTATCCAGAGACCCTACACACCTGTATGTCTGGGACAGACATGGGAGGGCTGGCAGATTTTAGCCCTTGAAGGGGAGAGACACAGCAGTCTATTTTAAAGGTAAAAAAAATGCAGGTGGCCCAGTCCAAGGTAGCCCACCATGGGGCAGAACGCCCTCTGCCCCACAGCCCCTGGAGAGAGGTTTCATGGGGGTTGGAGAGGAGCAAGTTTTAACCTGAAATGAAAATGAGGAGGGGGGGTTGCAGGAGAAGGTCTCCTTGTGACTTATTTTAAGGAATGTAAGAGGTGGGAGCCTGTAAGAGACTAATCTGGATTAACAGGAGGAGGGGTGGTCAGGGCGAGGACATGGCTACTCACAGAGGTTGTGGGTTATTACTGGAAACCCAGAACAGGCTCCTGGGATGGGGGCCCTATAGGACCCTGGGAAAGACCCCTCCCTAGTACCCAGAGGTAACACCTTTGGTGTTATCATAGAGTGTGCCTGCGGCTCTCCAGCTCTTGTGGAACTACAAGTCCCAACATATGCTGCCAGCCAGGGCATGCTGGGACTTGTAGTCACACAACACCTGGAATACCATGTGTCTCCTGATCAGGTTGTGCTCTGGTCTAGGAGAGGGAGAGAGGTCCTAGAGGGGGCAGGCACCCGTGGGTGCTGGATGTGAGCCAGCCTATGAAGTTGGTCGGACTGGGGCCCCCAGGTGCACTCACCTTTGTAGGGCAGGGCAGCGCTGGTCCTGATGGTGACCGTGCCGCACAGCGCCTCCCCCGGGCTGTAGATGACCCGGCTATCCCGCAGGTTGATCTCAAACAACTGCACCTTCCCCATGGCCGGAGCGCAGCGCAGACTGAGGCTGAGCGCACGGAACCCGCAACCACACTGCGACCGGCCCTCTGACGTCACCAGCGTGTACTGCAACACGCCACGCCCACCCCGGCCCCGCCCCCTGCCTGCTCTCAGCTGTCAACATAGAGAGAGAGCTGTGTGTGCTGGGAGAGAGAGAGAGCGAGCTCTGTGTATGCTGGGAGAGAGAGAGAGAGAGAGAGAGAGAGCTCTCTGTATACTGGGAGAGAGAGAGAGAGCTGTGAGTGTGCAGGGAGAGAAAGAGCTCTGTGTATGCTGGGAGAGAGAGAGAGAGAGCTCTCTGTATACTGGGAGAGAGAGAGAGAGCTGTGAGTGTGCAGGGAGAGAAAGAGCTATGTGTATGCTGGGAGAGAGAGAGAGAGAGAGAGAGAGAGCTCTGAGTGTGCAGAAAGAGAGATAGAGCTCTGTGTGTGCTGGAGGTAGCACACTCATTTGCTGTGCAATGGAGGGTAGAGTGCTTCTTTACTATGCACTGGGGGGGGTGGAGCGCTCCTTGGCTATGTTCTGGGGGGTAGAGTGCTCCTTGGCTAGAGGCTGGGTATAGAATGCTCATTAGGTATGCACTGGGAGGTAAAGTGCTCTTTGGCTGTGCAGTGAGGAGTAGAGTGCTCTTTGGCTATGTGTTGGTGTGTATGGTGCTCCTTGGATGTATGCTGGGGTGTAGAGTGCTCCTTGGATGTATGCTGGGGTGTAGAGTGCTCCTTGGATGTATGCTGGGGTGTAGAGCGCTCCTCAGCTATGGGCTGGGGTGTAGAGAGTTCCTTGGCTATGGGCTGGGGTGTAGAGCACTCCTTGGCTATAGGCTGGAGTGTAGAGCGCTCCTTGGCTATGGGCTGGGGTGTAGAGCGCCCCTTGGCTATGGGCTGGGGTGTAGAGCGCTCCTTGGCTATGGGCTGGGGTGTAGAGCGCTCCTCGACTATGAGCTGGGTTGTAGAACGCTCCTTGGCTATGCGATGTAGTATAGAGCGCTCCTTGGCTATGGGATGGGGTGTAGAGTGCTCCTTGGCTATGGGATGGGGTGTAGAGCGCTCCTTGGCTATGGGATGGGGTGTAGAGCGCTCCTTGGCTATGGAATGGGGTGTAGAGCGCTCCTTGGCTATGGGATGGGGTGTAGAGCGCCCCTTGGCTATGGGCTGGGGTGTAGAGTGCTCCTTGGCTATGGGATGTAGTGTAGAGCGCTCCTTGGCTATGGGCTGGGGTGTAGAGCGCTCCTTGGCTATGGGCTGGGGTGTAGAGCGCTCCTTGGCTATGGGATGGGGTGTAGAGTGCTCCTTGGCTATGGGATGTAGTGTAGAGTGCTCCTTGGCTATGGGATGTAGTGTAGAGAGCTCCTTGGCTATGGGATGTAGTGTAGAGCGCTCCTTGGCTATGGGATGGGGTGTAGAGCGCTCCTTGGCTATGGGATGGGGTGTAGAGTGCTCCTTGGCTATGGGATGTAGTGTAGAGAGCTCCTTGGCTATGGGATGTAGTGTAGAGCGCTCCTTGGCTATGGGATGGGGTGTAGAGCGCTCCTTGGCTATGGGATGTAGTGTAGAGCGCTCCTTGGCTATGCGCTTGGGTGTAGAGCGCTCCTTGGCTATGGGATGGGGTGTAGAGCGCTCCTTGGCTATGGGATGTAGTGTAGAGCGCTCCTTGGCTATGGGATGGGGTGTAGAGCGCTTCTTGGCTATGGGATGGGGTGTAGAGCGCTCCTTGGCTATGGGATGGGGTGTAGAGCGCTCCTTGGCTATGGGATGTAGTGTAGAGCGCTCCTTGGCTATGGGATGGGGTGTAGAGCGCTTCTTGGCTATGGGATGTAGTGTAGAGCGCTCCTTGGCTATGGGATGGGGTGTAGAGCGCTCCTTGGCTATGGAATGGGGTGTAGAGCGCTCCTTGGCTATGGGATGGGGTGTAGAGCGCTCCTTGGCTATGGGATGGGGTGTAGAGCGCTCCTTGGCTATGGGATGTAGTGTAGAGCGCTCCTTGGCTATGGGATGGGGTGTAGAGCGCTTCTTGGCTATGGGATGGGGTGTAGAGCGCTCCTTGGCTATGCGCTTGGGTGTAGAGTGCTCCTTGGCTATGGACTGGGGTGTAGAGCGCTCCTTGGCTATGGGATGTAGTGTAGAGCGCTCCTTGGCTATGGGATGGGGTGTAGAGCGCTCCTTGGCTATGGGATGGGGTGTAGAGCGCTCCTTGGCTATGCGCTTGGGTGTAGAGCGCTCCTTGGCTATGGACTGGGGTGTAGAGTGCTCCTTGGCTGTTTGCTAAGTGAAGGAGGGGGAGGATGGGCACTTTTTGTAGCTGCAGGTATAGTCTCAAAGTCCAGTTGTGTAATCCTGTAAAGAATGATGAAAATCAAAAAAAAACTAGTTAAGTTCCTGGGCTGTTTAGACATCAGACAAGTAATTGATCTCTACCTGCTAACCTGCGTAATCTGCCTGCAGGATAAGGAGACCTGTAAATATTTTATCAGGAGTTGTCTCTCCAGCGAAAAAGGCAGAATGTTATGTTATATGTCAAGTCTTATATGTTCTGTATTCTTATAACTACAATTATTTTATGGGAATAGGTTCTGTAACATAGATAAGACCTACAGTAACGTCTAAATCACTAGAGTGGGCACCATAAAACTTTTGGGGGGCGACATCAGATCTATCGGCTGCAGTACATGGACGTGGTAGTCACGGTCTATGGCTTTACGTCAAGATTGTTTACATATGGTTTAACTACGTTCTACAGGGAAAATTACGGAGGTTGTCGAAAAAAAAAAATTCTAGAGGGAATAATTAATATATTAGACCTTAAGGAACAGTTTTGCTACAGAATGAGACTGATCGTTGTTTCCCTTTTTCAAACAAGGGTAGACTTAGTACATGAACCACCCCCCTGGCCTCAATAGGTTACATTTACATTTGCATCTCTGCGGATATTTATGAAACATTGATATTGATTGATATATGGTTGAACTGGCTCCAGATGATAGTACTGACCTGACAGTAGGTGAGATCACCCAGAATGACTTCTGGCAAACATCAGTCAGTTTCCATCCAGGGAATAATTTGAAGGAGCTGCAGCTAATGCTATAAATTGTCTAAGGAAAACAGATAAGTCAATCTTCGGAGGATTGGGTCACTGAAATGGGCATGATATGGGGCGTTGCTACTGTGCACGGAGGTGAGACACCTCCTCTGGTGCAGCAGAATCCTGGCGGAGGCAGAAGAGGTAGGTTTACCTCCTGTCCGCCAACATGGTGGCCAACGGGGGGAGAAGTTTCTCTAAACAGGCAGACCCTGACTGACAGCTTTGCAGACTTGCACAATGTGGATTGATTGATGTCACAACAGCTCAACTGACTGATTTATCATCTTTCTTTTTATCTATGTGGGGAGATAATTCTTCTACATTTCAACAAAGGTGCGGTAGACTGTCAGGTGCATGTAAAACATATATGACACAAATATCAATGTCGGGGTTTAGCGGGCCTTAAGAAAAATAAGATGGCAGTTCAGCGGATTGTGTAGATAAAGTAAGTGCATTGGTCATTGCATAGATGTCACTCTATGGGGATGACCAGCTTTTCATAACGCTGGGCTCGACCTCTAGTTGACCTCTCTTGTAGAGAGCTACAACTATAAAATAATCCAATACGGTCTCTGGTATTAGATGCTTAAGTGCAGTGACGTTTTATAAATGGAGTGGGCCGATCGAGTGGGTGCAAAGGAGCTACTGCTGGAACGCATTAGTTTCATGTCTGGGCACAACGGCCCACAAGCCAAGAGGATGCCTTGGGGCCCTATTGACTGATAGGCCAACGTGCACTGTACCCATGGTTAGATACACCAGTGCTTAGGTGTGGCACAGATAATAGTACATAGTGGTAGCAGTGCCACTGGATAAACAGGAACTAAAACACGACTGTGAGACATTGCTTTCCGATTACAGGATGATAAAGGGTAATTAATCATCTTATTGGATATGACTACATTGTGAAGAATGATACAACAGGCTCATAGATTGAAAGTGAAGTCTACCTTACAGTGTGTTTGTTCTTACTAATGTCTGTTTATAGTGATAACAGTTATTCCTGTGCATGTTTACAAGGTCTGTTTCTCACTTTGTGATTACTGTAAAACTAGACAGTCGTATGAGAAGTCTCTATAAGATCGAGCTTCTTGTGCTTTGTACATTGTAAATTAAAATGAGTTTTGCAGCAACGCAGCACCCCTGGTAATGCCTAGAGATTTCACTGAAATCAGCATTATAATAGTATATACCCTTATTCATTTTGCCATTTTATTAGTATTAAAGACTAATTCCACCTTTAATCGTTTTTAAGTAATCTCCTTCCCTCTTTCCCATCCTCACGTTCTTCTGCGCTCTTGGGACCTCTGCTGATATTGGGCTTAGAGCCCATTTGCTACACAGGCCTCTGCTGGCCCGCATCTTGTGGCAGATTCAGGCTGTTATCTAAATGACCTTTTAACGTCCGAGAGATGATTATTGGAATCTGCACTTTGCACTTCGGCAGGCAGAAGTGGGGAGATCATGAGTATTATGTTTCTCCCTGAACCAAGACACAGGAGCGGTGACCAGTGTGAGCTAATTCAGGTGAAGAGACAACCGGTCAGCAGGATCCTGATTGATGGATCCTGATTGGCTTCTGGGGTTATCGACATAAACTCCTTTCACATTATGTCAGATCAAGACAAGATGAAGATTCCAGGTGAGTGTTTAGTGCCCTTGTCCCACTACATGTGCGTGCTGGCACTTGTAGTGCCACAAGAACGGCCACTATATAGTTACATTTTCACCCTGGCACCCACTTGGCAGAGGTATGATGAGGGTCCCAGTGCTACTTAGCATTGGGCCAGGCATCTTTAAGTGTGGGGTCCCAATCACATGGCCCACCACTGTAAGGAGGTTTTGGTAAACGGTAGTGGAATGACTTTCAAGCTTTATATTGTTTATATGGAGAAATATAAGGACGTTAATGTCTAATGTGACATTTTATAAAGAAACGTTTTTTTTTTAGCTTTCCTTCGTTTAGTACAATGGGAGGTTTTGAAGATCACCAAGAAAATCGTGGAAAACCTGCAGCGTAACAAAACCGCACTTTACTAAATTTCCACCAGTGGAAGAGTAGTTACGAAAGTGTACTGAGGTGGGTGTGGCTTGATAACAGCCCCACCCAGGTGTACGAGCGTCAAGAATTAACCTTGGATGGAATATAGCGCAAGTATATAGGATATGCTGTCTCTATGTCTGTCCAGCGTTCATTTCTGTTTGCACTTTCCACATAGTGTTCAAACTTGTGAGCAGGGCCCTCTTACCTCTCTGTCTGTGTTACCCAGTGTCAAAGTCAAATAATTGGATGAAATAAGCTATATTGATTAATATTGATTTACCATGCAATTGCGATCAGTACGCAACATGTTATGACGCAATCGCACAATATACAACGCACACATACACTTAAACATTCACATTCACTTGTATATAGTTCATTTCTATAATAGTTCCAACCCACAGCCGTTTATGAACAAATGTTATTGAATGTGTTTATAGTTATATATGATAGTGTTAAAAAGCACTTTATTGAGATCTAAGGTTCAGGTTACAGGAAACATGTCATGCTTGGTGTCATTCTAATCCCCTATTTATCCTTAGTGATCTGGTTCCATCGGCTATAAGATCGCACCTCGAGTATGCTAGTTATGGAATATAGACAATTAGTGATCACAATGGTATTATGTGTATAATGTAAATCGACCAGTTTGAACTAGCTTTCGGCGGGAAGATTAGTATGCATCTGATTGGAGAGCTGACCCCCACCCTTGCAGGGCGTCGTTTGAACTGACCTATGAACTATATTATACTGGACTGTCCTGGAGCTTGATCCTATGGAAACATGCCAAGTTATCTGTATTGTATTCACTGTAACACCAAATGTATATATATTGTTCTCTGGGTCCAGCAGTGCGCGGTGTATGTATTGGCTGTACTTATTTATTTAATTGTTACTCTTTTGTTTTTGCTAATAAATCGCTTTGTGCTTTGGAACCACACAAATCGCAGCAGACAATGATTATTGGTAAACGATAAAATATCTTTAATAATTTGGGGGCTCGTAGCGGAGGTTACGCTACCGGAAGATTCGCAAACCCTACGGATTTCGGTTCCTCAACAAAGGGTGGAGAGACGCATCATATACGGGTAAGAATGCAATGTGTTCAAAACCTGTTTATCATTCTGTGTTGTGAAACCGAATGTCCGTTTTTGTGTAATCCAAGGAGCACTAACTTGAATCTAGGGACAAGAAAGAAAACTTTCTTTTTATTGTCATGTTGCGTTTTAGATGTGATTAATTTTGCATAGATTATGTGTATTTCCTGAATTGCGTATGTGTATTTCCGGTTTTGTTACCACGTGTATAAGCAGTCGTTTTGATAAATAGTTCTGTTATATATTTATAGTATAATCACTTGTTAAAGCCTCTAAAAATTTATTACGCTCGCTTGGGAAAGTATTTTTCTGTGCAGAAAACAAATGTATGTGAATTGTGTGATTGTGAAGATAAATTTGAGGACCCAGGTTACTGTTGAAAGTAACAGGGTATAAAGATAACCTAAGGGACAAAAGTTCTGTTCGAAAAGAGAACAGGGTATAAAGAGACTCCGAATCATACACGGCAGGTATACTGGAAGCAAAAAAAAGAGGTTTTTGTCGCACTCCCAATAGTAAATGCAAAGTTTACTGATAGTATCTGTAAGCGGTGCGATCGGACCGCATGGTTGATTGTGCAACCATGATTGTGACTTGGTAGTTGTGGGAGGAAATACGCTGCCACAGCTGGTATTAATAAATATCCAGTGCTAACAGTTGTAAAGTACTCAAATTGGTGTGCTGGAAAGGCAGGGTATTGCGAAGTTGATATTTCTGTGTTCCCAGTCTCTGTGTTAGGTGTTCCTCGGTGAGTACACTGACAATCGCGTGTTATTGTTCAGGTGTACTTGGTCGAGAAGAAGCGCGTGGAGGCGGCTTGTGTAATTCGTCTACGGCCAATAAAATCTCTAGTGGTAGTTGTGTGTTATGCAAACGCTAGAGATGGTCAAGGAGGTGCTACCTAGAGAAGGGCCGATTGGTTTGGCAACGTTTCATATGTTTAGGAAATATGGTGCGTACGCAACGGCGTACTGTGACAAATGGGTCAACATGACCCTGGAGTGTGTGAGACCTTTTCCCAAGGATGGTAGTTTTGATTCAGAGGCACTAAGTACTGTTAGAGATAAAATATGTTTGATTGAATCAATGGAAAAGAGAATTAAACACTATGGGGTAAATGTATCAATCTGCGGGTTCTTCAACACCCGCGCGTTCAGCCCCTTCCGCGATTAAATTTCAAGCGGCGCTGCATTGTAAAGGGAAGTTAACCCTTTACAATGCAGCGCCGTTTGAAATTTAATCGCGGAAGAGGCTGAACACGCGGGCGTTGAAGAACCCGCAGATTGATACATTTACCCCCATGACTGCTTAAAACTATGGCAACAGGTAGGTAACACGTGGCAGGGTAATACATGCGTACCGGAAGTAAGCGTTGCAAAGCGAAGAGAAGTGACCGCAAGCGTACCCCCGCCGCCATATGCAGTTGGGGTGGTAAATACAGCCGATACCAAAAATGTTAAAAATGTAACTAGTAACTTATATCCTGTATTAAGTCATGTTAAAGGTAATGTTTCAGAAGAAGATGAACCCACTGTCTTTTCAGCCATTGCCCATGCTAGTAACATGCAAGAGGCACCACACAGACAAGGAAAAGGAACGGTCCCACCAGCAGGGGCAGCGGCCGAAATTGGTGAGAATAATGTAGAAATTAGTAGGAGGGGGAACATTTATTGTACTGCAACAGTAATTCCAGCAAATAGTCCACAATGTAGTGATTTGGTAGTTTTACATCCTGTCCGCACAATAGCAGTTCCCAAGACATTTGTGACATCGGACAGAATCAGGGTTACACACACTACACTGACATAGTCACGAAGGTAGTTAAGGGTTTGTTGTATGTTTATAGAAGCTGCTTATTTTTAAGCAGAGGTTTTTGTTGTGGAAATATGATTCATGTTTTATAGATTGCATGTGGTATCTGCCTTTTTGTCTCCTGTGCCTCTATATATCTACAAAGGGTGGAAGGAGACAGGAGACTCGCTGAAGGTAAATTAGGTAGACATACAGATATGCATCTCTGTGTAGAACATTGGAGTAAGCTTTTTGCCACAAGACTCAACATAAGTGAAACCCTTTAGAAAATCTAAAATTTTCATGTTTTGTATTTTTTTTTATAGTCAGACAGACATGTACTGGATATTGTTATAATTGATGGTGGCTAAGTGGTTAGCACTTCTGCCTTACAGCACTGGGGTAATGAGTTCAATTCCTGACCATGGCCTTATCTGTGAGGAGTTTGTATGTTCTCCCTGTGTTTGCGTGGGTTTCCTCTGGGTGCTCCGGTTTCCTCCCAAATTTCATAAACATAATGGCAGGTTAATTGGCTGCTATCAAAATTGACCCTAGTCTCTCTCTGTGTCGGTGTATGTTAGGGAATTTAGACTGTAAGCTCCAATGGGGCAGGGACTGATGTGAATGAGTTCTCTGTACAGCGCTGCGTAATCAGTGGAGCTATATAAATAAATGATGATGATAATTGACGAAAGTGTTATAGAAATTGACCCCTTTCTCCCCACTTAGCCAAGTAACTGAACTTGTGGGATTGAAAATGGCATGTGAATTGGCAGAGGGTAAATCAATTAATATACATTGGTCTTCAGTATTTTTCTAGTATAGAGGGCGATGTTGAGACGACTGAAGAACTTTGTATGACAATGGCAGTACATAAGTAGAACACTCACATTACATGAAGGATTTGTGACAGTGACACAGTTACCGACTGAAGTAGCTGTTATTTAAGTTAAAGCTTACACACATGACTGTACATGACTTTAACAACAGGGCGGACATAGGGGAAAATGGGCAGCAGGGTTTTACATGACAACTGACAAATCTATGTTTTGTTCTGTTTTTCTTTGTATTGTTTTAAATTGTACACACACACAAATTAGTTAATATATGAGATTTGTGTTGCCTGAAGAATAAGCAGTCTGGAAGGTGGCGGGATGTGGTCAGGAGTCCACTGGACCCTGGAGTGATGGACAAGGTACGCCAGTAGCTCCAAGAGTGTCTCTTGCAGGCCTAGCGGAGGCAGCACATGGTCTGACTCAGCTGGGTACAGAAGGTGTGTGCAAGCTGGTAAGAGCATACTGGTGGGCACCAGACGTTTCTTCTCAAGCTGGTAGGAAGGCAATGTCCTGTCTTACTTGATTGAGAGAAAATGTCAGCAAGTCAATACCAATAGAGCCATCCCATACCCCTCCTACAGATGGACTTTCTCCAGGTAAAACAAATCCACTTCATCCAATTGCCACCTTGCAGGATTCTCAAGTATGTGCTGGTGTACCGATGAAATATATATGGGTAAAGGTTTATTGAAACGTTTCTAAAATATTGCTGTGTCATACTCAGGGTTTTTGTTAGTAGATGTGGTATCCCTAGAGTTATAGAAAGTGATAGGGGTATTAATTTTATTGGTAATAACTTTATAATGTATGAGCAGGGATAGTAGGTACATACTTTTGATCAGCCACAAACCAGTGGGAAAATAGAGTAAAACGGTACTAGCTAGAACGAATTGAATAGAATTATGGTTGAAACTTGATTGGAGTGGCCAGTAGATTTGACCACTTGTCCTCTCCCACTATCAATCTCACTCCTAAACTGCCTCTTAACCTGTCACCTTTTGAAATACTTTTGACATTTCCTGTGATGAGTTTATAATAGAGAGACTGTATGTTGGACTGCCATATCATCTTGGATGTCCTCTCGCCAACTCAAACTTAATCTTTCTAAAACAGAGTTAATAATATTCCCACCCACCAACAAGAGCATACCTGACATTTCTATCTCTGTTGATAACATGACCATAAATCCCACCCCACAAGCTCGCTGCCTAGGTGTAATCCTTGATTCACACCTATCCTTTGTTCCCCACATTGACTCTATATCTAAATCATGTTACATACATCTAAAGAACATTTCCAGAATCCGCACATATCTCACGCAAGACACTGTTAAAACCTTAATTCATGCACTTATCATCTCCCGCATTGACTATTGCAATTCCCTCCTTACTGGTCTTCCCAAAAACAGACTCAAACCCCTACAATCTATTTTGCATGCTGCAGCAAGACTGATTTTCCTTGCAAATCGCTATTCCTCTGTTGAATCACTCTGCATGTCTCTACACTGGCTGCCTTTCTTCTACCGAATCCAATATATAACCTACAAGGCCATCAACAAAGCTGCACCAACATACATCTCCTCTCTTGTCTCAAAATATCTCTCAACTCGGCAACTCCGTTCTGCAAAAGATCTGCGTCTCTCATCCACCCTCATTACATCCTCCCATTCCCGGTTACAGGACTTTTTTCGGGCTGCACCCACTCTATGGAACTCTCTCCCTCGTACAATAAGACTCTCCTCTGGTCTACAAACTTTCAAGCGTTCTCTGAAAACCTACCTATTCAGACGAGCTTATAATATTCCTCAACCACCCTCTTAACCTCACTACCTTTAGCCTGTTACCGCCTGTTACACAATTTCACACAAGACAACTACCCCCTGACCAACATTGTTGTGTGACAGGATCATTTAGCTTATGAGTCACTTTTACCTTTGCAGTCTGGCTGGGCCAAGATGCAAAATGTATACTTAACCTCATGTGTCAATCTCCCATTGTCCCATAGATTGTAAGCTTGCGAGCAGGGTCTTCTCACCTCTTTGTCTGTTTTACCCAGTTTGTTTATTATGTTTGTCCCCAATTCTAAAGCGCTACGGAACATGCTGGCGCTATATAAATAAATGATGATGATGATGACTGGGAGAGAATGTTGTGGACTGTAACGCTCAGGTTGACAGACAGGTATCAAGTGTTGACGACCAGCATCACGTCCTTAGGAGTAGCAGGGAGACACTGGTACCCATTCCATCCACAGCAGAGGAGTCAACACCCGGAGAAGGTTCCAATTACACTCGTGATTAAGTTCTGGGAGACCCAAGATCGCAGTTAACAACACCTGAGCCAAGGACTTTGCAAAGACGGTTTTCCAGAATGGAGAAGCAGTTTTCCCCTGTCCAGTGTTTCTCTCATCTCATTCTCTTTTCAGGACAGTCAATTCTTTAAATTGTGTACAGATGACAGAGGCTGATTCAGGTAGTGATATTGAGGAGTTGGGGATGAAGGAGAAGTTGTTAGCACAATCGGACTTGCATCCTTGAGAATGATTATCATTCTTGGGTGGGTAAGGTTTTAGACCAAACTGAGTGCTGGGTCTGCTTTCACGTGCCTCAGAGATTATATCAAGTAGGACTAGTTATCTTTCCACTAATATACCTGAGGTACCCGAATTATGGGGTGGGAGGTCAGTAGGGGAAAAGTAATACAGCTAGGTCCCTTAGTTTGGAGTCTCGCAATACTCAGCAGGCCGATCATTGTTTCACATACAAAGAAACGAGTATTGGGAGACTGGGAAGAACGAACAGACAATAGCCCGCCCCACAAGTGTTGATGAAAAGAACCGTTGATATTATTAAAGTGTATATACTAACTCAAGTTGAAGGAGATCGTAAATGACATTGTTGATAGACATAGGATGATGTTATTGGTGAACATGCATTATTTAAATGTTGTCTGAGATAAAAGACATGCTTCGGACAGATGAACATGTTAGGCATGAAGAACTGTAGTAGAATATTCTATGTTATTGATACATGTTCTATTGCACCCTTGAAGGGCATACAAAAGGGTATTTCCGAGCTCCAAAGGTATATGTTCCATAGTAAAAGAAAATTGTTTCTAGGATTGTGACTCTTTTTTATGGTAACCTGACTGATATCTACAGACAGTGTGGTCATACGTAAAAGGGGACATACATTACATAACAATGAAATGTACTACTGAGATCCTGCAATACAGTCTTTAAGGTGATAGTTTTGTGCACTATCAAAGGGAGGAGCTGTCAAAGTCAAATAATTGGATGAAAGATGCTATATTGATTAATGTTGTTTTACCTTGCGATCAGTATGCAACGTGTTATGACGCAATCACATGATAAACAACGCACACATACACTTACACATTCACATACACTTACACATTCACTTGTATATAGTTCATTTTTATAATAGTTCCAACCCACAGTCATTTATGAACAAATGTTATTGAAATTTTCCAATTGTATAGCGCTACGGAATTTGCTGGTGCTATATAAATAAATGTTGATGATGATAGTTATATAGGATAATGTTAATAAGCACTTTATTGAGATCTAAGGTTCGGGTTACAGGAAACATATAATGTTTGGTGTCATTCTAATCCCCTATTTATCCTTAGTGATCCGGTTCCATCAGCTATGATACCGCACCTCGTGTATGCTAGTTATGGAATATAGGGAATTAGTGATCAGAATGGTATTATGTGTATACTGTAAATAGACCAGCTTGAACTAGCTTTCGGCGGGAAGATTAGTATGCATCTGATTGGAGAGCTGACCCCCACCCTTGGAGGGCGTAGTTTGAACTGACCTATGAACTACATTATACTGGACTGTCCTGGAGCATGAACCTATGGAAACATACCAAGGCATCTGTAGTGTATTTACTGTAACACCAAATATATATATATATATTGGTCTCTGGAACCAGCATACAGTCTCTTGGACCACAGACTTCAAGATTGAATGACTGTAAGCTGGATCCAGCAGGGCGCAGAGTAGGTATCGGCTGTACTTATATATTTAATTGTTATTCTTTTGCTTTTGCTAATAAATCGCTTTGTGAGTTGGAACCACACGAATCTCAGCAGACAATGATTATTGGTAAACGATAAAATAACTTTAATACCCAGTATTGTGTCATTACTGTGTTTGTCACTTGTTAGCGCTGCAGAATTTGCAGGCGACCAAACATACCATAGGTGCAGGTAACGCGTCAAAGTGTATGAGCCTTGTCACAGCAAGCTTCTGTTTCTGTTGGAGATAAACTGCAGTTATAAGGGAAATATGACTATTGTCTGTTTGTACAAGGAGGCTTCTAGATTTAATATACCCAGCGTTACTCAATAAAAAGCTGGACGTGGTAAATAATAGCATTGTGTCTCTGCTCGCTGGCATCGTTACACCAGGCATCGGACGCCCGTCACTCTGTCTCTTGTCAGCAGCTGTGTATATGAACTCGCTGCCTTTTGTCATGAATTGACTTCCGGTATTGTTTTGTTCACAGCATGCTCTGTACATAATACATCTTGGAAGGCTGCCTCGCTTTAATGAGAGGGTGCTGAGAGTTTCCGCTCACACAGGGAGCACAAAACATGAATACACAGAAAATAGGGACATGCGGGGAGGGTGATAGATGCCCTGAATTAACTCTTTATCTCCAGGCTATTCTCCGCACTCTGCGACGTACGTCAGTGGGTTTGATCAGCCCTCACTAAGGTCATATAGGACCTGCAGATCTGCCTTCAGGGCACCCATTTCTACACAGAGTGCATTTCAAGCGTACACTCACATACACACTCACTTCCTGGTCCTTGGAATTACCGCTGCTACAATCAACCTGCTTTGCGAGTTTTGGGTTCGCTGAGGGTGCACAGCGGGAATAGTAAAAATGTAACTTCAAAGTCTAACTTGTACTTTATAACCACCATCTTCATATTCATACATATTTCTCCAGTAAATAGTGCTCGGTTTAACCTCTTTTATGTCTTAAATTAATCCTGGGTGTGAGGAGACAACGGGACGGTCTCTATTATATGGTATATTTGAATGTGTTTGTTACATTGGTTGAAGTTGGCTGAAAAACACGTCTTTCTGCAAAAGTGCAATTGGCAGTATTATTACTGCTGGCACTGCTGTTACTACTGGCATATTATTGGGCACTACTGATAGTGCTGTCATATAACTTAATATCTCCCAACATACTGTCTGTCCAGCAGCGGGATAGGGGTGTGGTCACGGCACGCTGGAGGAGCGGCGCACCAAGATAGGGGGATAGGGGTGTGGCCACCCCCAGGGGAATGCAAGCACCCCATATACATATATATATATATATATATATATATATATATATATATATACGCTTGACCATTACACCAACAGGGACTGTAATAATAATGACATTGTATTCAATTACATATACTTTAATATGGAGTCCCCCTTTTGCAGAGATAACAGCTTCCACTCTTCTTGGAAGGCTCCACAAGATGTTGGAGTGTTTCTGTGAGAACTTTTGCCCATTCATTCTGTAGACCATTTATGAAGTCAGGCACTGATGTTGGATGAGAAGACCTGGCTCACAATCTCTGTTCCAGTTCATCCCAAAAGTGTTTGATGGGGTTGAGGTCAGGGCTCTGTGCGGCCAGTCAAGTTCTTCTACACTGAACTCATCAAACCATGTCTTTGTAGTCCTTGCTTTGTGCACTGGGACACAGTCATGTTAGAATAGAAAAGGGCCTTCCCCAAACTGTTATCACAAAGTTGGAAGCATAGCAATGTCCAAAATGACTTGGTATGCTGAAGCATTAAGATTGCCTTTCACTGGGGATAAGGGGCCTATTCCAAACCCTGAAAAACAGCCCCATACCATTATCCCTCCTCCACCAAACTTCACAGTTGGCATAATGCAGTCACGTAGGTAACATTCTCCCAGCATCCACCAAACCCAGACTCACCCATCTGACTGCCAAACAGAGAAGCGTGATTCGTCACTCCACAGAACACGTTTCCGTTGCTGCACAGTCCAGTGTCAGTGTGCTTTACACCACTCCATCCGACGCTTGGCATTGGTCTTGATGTGAGGCTGCATGCAGCTGATCGGCCATGGAAACCCATCCATTAAGCTCCTGCTGCACAGTTTTTGTGCTTACATTAATGCCAGTGGAAGTTCAGAACTCTTCAGCTATGGAATCAGCAGAGCGTTTGTGACTTTTACACACCATGCGCATTAGCAGTGGCGGATCCAGGGGGGGGTCGATCGGGGGCAAACGTCCGCACTAGCAGCAGTGGCAGCTCACTATACTGATGTTCCCGGCAGCTGACAGACAGGCAGAGAATCCTGTTAGGCTACTCTGATTGTGTTTTAACACAATCGGCGCAGCCGAGCTGCATCATCTGCTTACCTGTCCGCCGCTAGGAATATCAGTATAGTGAGCTGCTGCTGGAACCCCCATGCTTCTATTAGGAAAAAAGGGGACAGGACACAAATCGTCCCCCCCCCCCACAAAAAAAGTTCTATGTCTGCCTCTGCGCCTTAGCAGTCTTTGACTCCACTGTATTTTACGTGGTCTTCCGCTTCATGGCTGGGTTGCTGTTGTTCCTAAAGGCTTCCAGTTTCTAATAATATCACTTACAGATGACCATGGAATATCCAGCAGGGTTGAAATTTCACGAATCGTCTTATTGCAAAGGTGACATCCTATCACAGTACCATGCTTGAAGTCACTGAGCTCTTCAGAACGACCCATTTTGTATCACAAATGTTTGCAAATGGAGACTGCTTGGCTAAGTGCTGGATTTTATACACCTCTGACAACGGGTCTGATTGAAACACTTCAAGTTAATAATTAATGGGTGGCCAAAGACTTTTGTCGTGTGTGTGCATGTGTGTGTGTGTGTAAAACATACACACATCAGACGGTATGAGAAATCCTCATAATAGATACATGTATAAATTTACAATAAACTATTACAATATTAGCTAGCAGAATACATATCAACACATAAAGCAATCATTCTAGTCATCAACAATACACCCGCAAACCCCAAAACCATTTGGTAAAACTTGATTATCTCTTCAAATCTTGCCACCATAATTAATGTTGGTCCAAAAAAATTACCTTAAATCTTTTTATACTTTATGAATGGCTGCTGTGTTTAAGTTTCTCCAGCTGCCACCTGACTACTTCAGAGCCAATCAGGGCTGTCACATGAGCCTGCTCCAATCAGAACAGTCATTTCTTCCTGCTGCATTGTGGAGGTGTATTTTTTTTGTGTCTCAGTTTAATAAACAGCTGATGCTTCAGCCGCAGAAGAGCAGAGCAAAGACACGAGCACTGCATCAATCAAGTTTTTGGGCAACAGGAAGCTCGTCCCCTGAAATGTGTCCCTGAGTTTTTAACCTCTTTAGAACATTGCGCTTGGCCTCCAAAAACCTAATGTTTATAGTACTAGCGGCCTGTCCACACTTACACTCTATAAGGTAAATGACATAAGTAGATTGACAATTATTGAAACGTTTCCAAATAGATTCTATAATATAGAATTAGGGTCCTGTCCCTTAGGGGTTGCTTCTTAGCATACATAGAAATTGCTTACTAGAGAAAGACTTCTTAAAACAGTCAGGAGACTTGTAATACACCTTTAAGAGTTTAGCTGACAGGTGTAAGAGACTGCTCAGGATTGGCTGCCTGGCTATTACCTGATACACAGGGTTCTCCCCCACACTGGATTACAGTGGACTGAGAAAGAAAAAAAAGTTGTCATGAGATTGTCCAGGCCCAAAATGTATTTTTTGTGTCCTCCTCCATGTTACATTAAGTCACAGAATTCCAGCTGCTATCTCTGCATTAGAATTTCCTAAGAGTAAAGTCCGTCTCTTGCTTACGCAGTGTCAGGAGGGAGATAAAGCCACATTATGTAATGGAAATGATAGTTGTGCTTGCTGAAAATAAGACATATCCGGCTCTAGGAGTCATGGCAGCTACGGCCTCTGTGAATAGTCAGCTCTACCAGCAGCTACAGGTCTGTCTGTGGGATGAGGATAGAATTTGGACGACTGGGCAACTGGATTGTCAGGATGATGCTGAATGATAGTCATTCTGGCTACAGAATATTGCAGCTGATTATTGAGAATTTCACCAGATATTTCAGCGACTGTGTTTCCAAAGGGAGACTATTCAAGCACCATGAGTGATATTATCTCTATGGATCTTGGGGCACAAAAATCCACAACCTGTTGTGTTTACTGAAGTTAATTATAATGTAGGAGTTGTTATTATTTAAATGCTGTTCTTCCATAAATATTGACTACTAAAGCCTAAATAATAAGAGTATAAGAAAATAATTGATCCCAGCCAACAGAAAAAAGATGAATTTTAGTGTACATTTGGTCAATACTGAAAAATAGGGACCTTTCTTTGGATGAATGTTTAAAACCTGGCACTTTCCCTGAAAATTAGGGACAGTTGGCAAATATGGTATTGGATAGAGCAATATGAGCATGTGAGGTGTTTAGTCCCTAATTTGGGGCATGTTATCGCACAATGCAACTCTGGCCCAGAGCATTGTAATAAGGCTTTAGGGCAGTGATGGGCAATCTGATGCATTTCAGGGGCCTCAGGGTCGTTTATCCTTCAGAATGGCCGCACATAACCCCTAGTCTCAGTAATAAGGTAAAACAATACATTTAGTCAAAGAAAGAGACACCTATTATTATTATCTTTTATTTATAAGGCGCCACAAAGAGTCCGCAGCGCCGTACATGACATATACAGAAAGCAGTGATCCATAACACATAACATGATACATGAAGAGCAAAATACAAAGACCAGACATACTGAATGAATAAAAATACAGGTAACACGGTAATGTAGTTCAAATTATATGAGGGACAGTGAGTGAGAGTGGTGGTAGTAATCAGCGGGAAGTAGGCCTAAGCTTAAGAAAACAGGGCTAGGGAAGCAGGCCAAGAGATACAGAGGGCCCTGCTCCTGAGAGCTTACATCCTAAAGGAAGGGGAGACACAAATAGGGTGGTACCGACTGGGTGGAGAAAGCTGGGACAAGAGAGTTAGGAAGAGGACTGATAGACTTGAATAAAGAAATGAGTCTTAAGGGCACACTTGAAGCCTTTGAGAGTAGAGGCTACACTGATGGAGTGAGGGAGATCGTTCCACAGCTGGGGAGCAGCCCGGGCAAAGTTCTGGAGGCGGGAGTGGGAAGAAGTGATCAGTGAAGTAGTGAGGCGGCGGTCATTGAAAGAGTGTAGGGGGCGGTGTAGATAGAGACGAGGATGGAGGTGTAGGGGGGGGAGATGTATTGACAGCTTTGAAGGTGCGGGTGAAGAGTTTAAATATAACTCTGTAGGCCATGGGGAACCAATATAGGGACTGGTGGAGTGGGGCAGCAGAGATAGAGCAGTGGGAGAGAAAAATGAGGCGGGCAGCAGCGTTGAGGATAGACTTAAGGTGAGAGTCAAGTAGGCAAAAAAGAAGGAGGGTGCAGTGATCAAAGGGAGAGATTATAAGGGAGTGAAATAGAGTTTTGGTGATTCCCGTGGTGAAAAAGGGCCATATCTTGGATATATTCTGAAGGTGGAAGTAGCAGGATTTTGATAGGGACAGAATGTGAGGTTTGAAGGAGAGGGAGGAGTCGAGAATGACCCCAAGGCATCAGACTTGAGGGACAGAAAGGAGGGTAATAGTAACAGAAAAAGAGGGGGTAGGGGGGAGAGCCCTGAAAGGGGGAAGACGATTAGTTCAGTCTTTGAAATATTAAGTTAAGAAAGCGCTGGGACATCCAAGATGAGATGACCGAGAGACAGCAGGAGACACGAGACATAAGAGAAGGGGAGAGGTCAGGGGATGAAAGATAGATTTGTTAATCATCAGCATAGAGGTGGTACTGGAGGCCAAAGGAGCGGATGAGGGCACCAAGGGAGGAGGTGTAGAGAGAGAAGACTAGGGGGAGTGGAGGGAGCGAAAATCAAATTGGAGTGGGTAAAGGAGTGATTGAGATGAGAGATAGGAGGTGAGACGGTTGTAGACAACCCATTCAAGAAGATTGGAGGCAAGAGGAAGAAAGGGGATAGGTCAATATAATTAGATTTTCTGAGTATGGGGGAGATGAGAGCATGTTTAAAGGAGGATGGGATGATTCCGGAGGAGAGGGCTAAGTTGATGAGGTGGGCAAGGTGGGAGCAGGCCTCAAGAGAAAGGGAATGGAGGAGGTGGGAGGGGATGGGGTCATGTGGACAGGTGGAGTGAGGTGAGGAGAGAAGGGTGCGGACTTAATCTACAGATACCGAAGTGAAGGAAGGAGGATGACCTAGGAAGTGTGGGGAGCAGGGGTTGGATATAGCAGCCACAGAGGAGGGTGGGAGGGGGAGAGAGCGGGGCAAGTAGGGACTGATGAGAGGAGATCTCATGAGGTATTGACTTAATTTTGGAATAGCATCAGCTGATATATTACAGACATGTAACACGCTATAAGAAAAAAGCAGGAAGGAGCTGTTGTCACGGCGCTTACCTGTCTCAGCGCCGATCCCCTGCTCCGTACCGCCGCACTTCCGGGTAGGTCCCGGCAGAGGTCAGCTGATCTCTGGGCGAGGAATTCAAATCCTACTTCAGCCCTGTTCTGACACACTGTCTGTGTCAGAGCAACGTGTTACCTGGATCTGGCTGCATTCCCTGTGCTCCTATCTCCCTTGTGCTTTCCCCTTTGCTACTCCAGACTCCTGTGTACCAAACCGGCTGTATTCCTGACTACTCTCCTGCTTCATCCCTGGTACTGCATATTGGACAGACTTCTGTGTACCGAACCGGCTGTATCCCAGACTACTCTCCTGCCTCACCCTCGGTACCGCATATTGGACAGACTCCTGTGTACCGATCCGGCTGTGTCCCTGGCTACCCTTCTGCCTAAATCCTGGTACCGCATATTGGACTGATTCCTGTGTACCGAACCGGCTGTATTCCTGACTACTCTTCTGCCTCACCCCTGGTGCTACACCGTGGATTGATTCCTGCGTACTAACCAGCTTCCACTCCAGGCTGCTACCTTACAGATATATGGTTAGTGAACCTGGTCATCAGTTCCCTGTAGATCTGTCCGTGCCTCTGCCTGTCCATCTCATAAAACTCTCTCCTTACGTCAGTAGGCTAACCTGGGGGCCGCGACCTGCGGTTCTGCGAACCCACCCGGGCCTTGCGGCGGTTCTTGGAGAAGACTGGGAGGGCCGTTAGACTCCGCGCCCTAGGGAGGCCGGCGTAAATACTGACTAAGGTAACCTTGAAACCTAACAGCTGGGAGCCACAGATAAATGCTCAGAGGGCCGCCCGTTGCCCATCACTGCCTCAGGGTGAACCCTGAATTGTAACGCAGATATCATTGTAACTAATCTCAGGTCTACATTGTAATGAGGTGACATCAGCCTCTCCTTGTTATAAAGGATTAATCCTCTTGGGTAATAATTCCTGACCGACAGGTTTATCTGCTGCTTGTTTCCTTGTACATGACATTATGTCCCAGCAATCATCTTTCTCCGACCACGAGCAGCGTAATAATCACTGCCATCACTGACTGTTATATCCTGAATCCTGATACTGTTACATTATTAAACATTTTCATGTACTAAATATTTAAGTGTTACACAACAGCCTGGCCTAAGGCTCCATGTGTCCCATTATTATTATTATTGATGTTGATTTGTAAGACACCACAACAACGGACAGTGGGGAAAATAGGGACATACATAAAACAGGGACAGATATATATCATACTTACCAACTTTTTTCTCTTTCCCTCCGAGAAATCCCGGAGGGGAGGTGAAGAGTGAGGACAGGAGGGTCGGGGTGCAGCGAATCGCACCATTTAGACCCGCCTCCGCGATGCAATGACGCAAAAGTGACATTTTTCCATGGGGGATGGGGGCAAAATGATGCGATTCACCTGAAAGTCGCATCATGGAGGCTCCCGTCCTGCCCCTTTCGCTAGGGAGTAGGCAGGGTGCCAGAAGTCCAGGAGACCTAACTGGAGTTCGGAAGTCTCCTGGACATTCAGGGAGAGTGGGCAGTTATGAAATAAATACTGATGTGAAATCAGGGTAGGAATGGAGAAGTTCTAGTGATCTGTGCTATTGGCGTATCCAAGGGGTTTGGAAATAAACAGCAATGTGTGAAAAGAACATTTAAGCAACACAGAAAATGCCTTGTATTTAGTGCAAAAGTTGTAAGGGGCATTTACAACCCATGAAATTAAAGTGAACTGAAGGTGGGAAAACAATATACAGGAAACCAGGATAATCAATGCTGTGACCACGTGTCCTGACAAATCAGGACATGTTATAATGCTGTACTTGTCTGACTGCATTGTTATAGTGCTGTAGGAATGTCGTGTCATAGTAACACTACAAGAATCACTACTTCCCCTCACCTGGGACTCACGGGTGGGGCTGTAGAACACGTGTGTAAGGACACAAGTCATACCTGGTTCAGCTGACACTATGTGACTCATCGGATCCAAATATAGATCCTTACACAATATGTAAAAGGACGCTGACCCTATTGTTTTCTTTCCCTTTTTATATTTGTAAATATTAACAGTTCTATGTATAAGTACAGTCAATACTTTCCGAGAAACTCCTGAATTCCGGATAGGTCTCCTGGATTCCCGGGAAAGCAGACAATTCTCCCGCATCTGGAAAATTGCGTAATTTTGGCTCCCCGCTATGATATGATGAGTCATTTCACCACATTTAATGATGGAATTCACTTTTCCTCACTCAACCCACTCACTCAATCGGCTCCTGATGCGATCACATGACCGGGGCTCTGGGGCGGGAGTTTCAAACTGTTTCCTATTTAAACCTGCACTGACACTTGCTCGGTGTCAGTGCAACTCGTTTGCTGTGCTCCTGACTCCCAGTTCTCTTCAGCTGCTACTTACATCCTGAATCTCCATGTAACAGTATCGCCTGTCTGACCTAGCCCATGGAATGCCCTTGTGTACTTTGCTGCCTGAACCGTGTACCAGTAATCGCCTGTCTGACCTAGTCCGTGCAACAACCTTTTGTACTTCACTACCTGATCTCCTCCGTGTACCAGTTCTGTCTGACTACTCTTGGCCTGGTTCCAATGTATCAGTTCCTGGCGTGTACCAGCTCCTGGCGTATCTAATTACTCTTGGCCCAGTTCCAGTGTACCAGTTCCTGGCATGTACCAGTTCCTGGCGTGTCTGACTACTCTTGGCCTGGTTCCAGTGTACCAGTTCCTGGCATGTACCAGTTCCCGGCGTGTCTGACTACTCTTGGCCCAGTTCCAGTATACCAGTTCCTGGCATGTACCAGTTCCCGGCGTGTCTGACTACTCTTGGCCTGGTTCCAGTGTATCAGTTCCTGGCGTGTACCAGCTCCCAGCATATCTGACTACTCTTGGCCCAGTTCCAGTATACCAGTTCCCGGCATGTCTGACTAATCTTGGCCTCGTTCCAGTGTACCAGTTCCTGGTGTGTCTGACTACTCTCTGCTTTTGCAAAATCGCACCTTCATACATTTACCCCTAGATCTTGATATTGGAGGAAGTCACTAGAGAACAGCAGATCTGGAAGGATGCAGTGGAGGTAGCAGAGTAGTAAACACGCAGGGTGCTGACACACGGAGAGCAGGCAGAGAGTAGTCAGACACACCAGGAACTGGTACACTGGAACGAGGCCAAGATTAGTCAGACATGCCAGGAACTGGTACACTGGAACCAGGCCAAGAGTAGTCAGACACGCCAGGAACTGGTACATGCCAGGAACTGGTACACTGGAACTGGGCCAAGAGTAATTAGATACGCCAGGAGCTGGTACACGCCAGGAACTGATACATTGGAACCAGGCCAAGAGTAGTCAGACAGAACTGGTACACGGAGGAGATCAGGTAGTGAAGTACAAAAGGTTGTTGCACGGACTAGGTCAGACAGGCGATTACTGGTACACGGTTCAGGCAGCAAAGTACACAAGGGCATTCCATGGGCTAGGTCAGACAGGCGATACTGTTACATGGAGATTCAGGATGTAAGTAGCAGCTGAAGAGAACTGGGAGTCAGGAGCACAGCAAACGAGTTGCACTGACACCGAGCAAGTGTCAGTGCAGGTTTAAATAGGAAACAGTTTGAAACTCCCGCCCCAGAGCCCCGGTCATGTGATCGCATCAGGAGCCGATTGAGTGAGTGGGTTGAGTGAGGAAAAGTGAATTCCATCATTAAATGTGGTGAAATGACTCATCATATCATAGCGGGGAGCCAAAATTACGCAATTTTCCAGATGCGGGAGAATTGTCTGCTTTCCCGGGAATCCAGGAGACCTATCCGGAATTCAGGAGTTTCTCGGAAAGTATTGACTGTACTTATACATAGAACTGTTAATATTTACAAATATAAAAAGGGAAAGAAAACAATAGGGTCAGCTACCTTTTACATATTGTGTAAGAATCTATATTTGGATCCGATGAGTCACATAGTGTCAGCTGAACCAGGTATGACTTGTGTCCTTACACTTGGAGAACCACAAGTGCCAACATGCCCTGACACCCATGGCTGGCTTGGACCTGTAGTTCTACAAAAAAAAAATGTTAAAAAAACACCACACCCTCATTCAAACCACATACATTTAATAAAACCTCAATAAAGACACTAAACACTCTCATTTATACCACATAATTTTGTTAAAAATAATAAACCCCAAAATACTTACCACTGATGTTTTCATCTGTCGTCAGCAGCTTTTAATCCTAAAATGTCTGTAAACCAAGTGTAACCCTAGTGTTACATCCTGAGGCAATCCAGAGGGCCGCGACCTATGGATTCCTGGCAGCAAAGCCCATACCGCCTTGAGGCGGTTCTTGGTGAATACTGGGGAATCCGTTAGACTCCGCTCCTCTGGTCTGTCTGTGCTAATCGGGATTAATACAGGTATCTGAACAGTATAATCTCATTATCTGTTCCTATCAATCTTACTGAGAGCGATAATCGTCATCGCACAATCTCTGGGGGGGGGGGATCCTTTGGCAAGATATATATGTGACATCACAAAGACCATTCTCAATAGGGTCCACTGTGTATTAGTTTTATGTATGCTCAAATATTGTCCTTCTGCTTAATTGCTCCTGTGTTTATAAATACATGTAAATTGCAACAACAAAAACACACAGATGTAGATTTGTGTCATTTATATTCTGTAAAGGAGAAATCTTTTGTCTTTTGTCTACAGAAACGGATCCCATGGAGCCAAACGGAGCCCCTATGGGCCGGAGAAATAGAGTGCAACAAACAAGACGCGGGGAGAAAGCATGTGAGGTGGTTGGGACCTCTGCAGGTAAGTGAGATGCGTCCTCTAATAAGTCTCATTGGTTAGGTCTAATTTTACCATCATATCTCACTAAGGGGCAGTTCCTGAGCGAATCTCCTGTAGCCTTCCTGAGTCCTGTGTACAAATATCCAGCGTCCACACACAGAGCAAATGTGTAAAAATGTGGCGTACACTTGTCAGTCTTTGGAAGCTCCTTAGCACTTAGCTTTCTGGGTTGTCGGATAATCTGGAAAATACTCACGAGGGAAACAGTAAAAATGTCCAAATTATTTCCACTTTAATAATTTGAATGTTCAAAAAATGTTTTCCCAAAACTAGTGCTCGGATTATTCTATTTTACTACTTAAATGAGTGAGGGACTGTCCTTATTACATTTGCCACTTTTGTGTGCTTGAAGCATTTTTAGCACTGGCCAAGAAATACTCTCCTCTGTAAAAGTGCGTCCTATATAAGTATAGGGACAAGATCCGATCTTGCGGAGGAAAAGGCTGCGTGCCCACCCGCAAGCAGCGAATACCCCTGTAAGTCCTTTTATTTCACAAGGTGACATAGACAGCGAGGGCAGCGCAACCATAACATCGGAAGCCATGCTTCTGCGTAGGTATGAGTGTAAGGTAAAAGCACAATGGAGGGAAAGAGGAAAGGGAGCGAAAGAAAGAGAGTAGGTGGAGGGCGGGTCCCACGTGTCCTAGAGAGACCCTCACTCTCAAACCCCAGGAGATTTCATGTTTATATGGATCCAGACGCTTATCACACCGCTATAGCTGGGAGGGTGATATTAAGTTGAAACGAGCGGCCCAGGGCTCCGTATTTTGCTAAATGATTTAGAGAAGAAATAATGGGCCTGCTGCCGATCTGGACGTACGCTCTTTTGCGCAACGTAAAAATCTGCAAGTTTATACCGCGCATACCCAGAAAACAAGCCACAGACATGGGCACAGCTGCAGTATCGCCTCCTTACAACTGGAGAGGAGGGAAAAGGCGACTACCGTAGGGCGAGCACAGTAAGAGCGTGTTCAGATGTGGCTGAGAAAGACCAACATGGAGACACATATATACAACACCTGTCAGAAGGAAGGTTCATATGTGCTGACATCCCCCAATGATCTCAATTTTAGAGGGACATCCTGATTCATGGACTGCAATAGGGGCAGAGCTTAACAGTAAAGTGGGTGGAGTTTTACACACATATGACCACCAGTGGGTGGAGTTTTACACACATATGACCACCAGTGGGTGGGGTTTTACACACATATGACCACCACTGGGTGTGGTTTTACATACATATGACCACCAGTGGGTGGGGTTTGGGCTGAATGGGGTAGGGGCTTATTTTGGCCCACTTTCTAAATGTTGGGAGGTGTGCGCTGATAATGATAATGAGGGTCACCGGCACTAGCTAGCCGCTGCTGATTGAGGATTCACCTCTGAAGCTGAAAGGGGCTTTCTGCATTGTACTTATATTGTGGGAGCAGGGCTGCCAAGAGGAATTCAGGGTCCCGGTACAGCAACTTCATGGGGCCCCCCTTATAGTTGAGCATGGTGAAGAAAGTGGGAGTGGTCATACAATTGGGGGCGTGGCTGTGCATTAGAGCGTTGCTAGCAGGTGAATAGTGCTAGGCCACCCCCCTACAGAAAAACCCTGCATTGATGTGTACACCATTGAAGAGATCTCATTTCCACAAGCCCCCTGTGCCATCACATGCCCTCCATGTTGCTTTTCCCCCCTTCACCTGGCCCCCTTGCTCACACAGTGCCATGCTGCCCCCCCTTCATCTCACTGTGCCATGCTGCCCCCCCTCCCTTCATCTCACTGTGCCATGCTACACCCCCCCCTTCTTCATCACTCGGTGCCTTTCTGCTTTCCTCCCCTTCCCTCCGTTACTTTACTTACCTTTGTATTGGCTTCTTTCATCTCTTTTCTTTTCTTCTCTTCTGTCTTCTTGCTTCTTGCTGGGTCCTCTATGCGCCGCTCCTCACTGAATGACATTCAGTGCGAACGGAGCAGGGAGGAGGGAAGAGGGACGCCGTCGCTGTGATCACATGAGCATTTATATATGTTTTTGTTGTTTTTTTAAAAAAAATCCCTACTCCCCACCAATGAAGGGGCAGAAACCTCCACCCCCCTCCCCTCCTAAAAAAAAAAAAGCCTAAGGAAAAAAATTAGGTTAAAAAAAAAACAGGTCGGTATGCCCGGGTGTCAGGATGAGAGCATAAGTCTGATAGGCTGAAATAGAATATTGGATGTCAGGACCCAAAATAAATCTTTGCATGAATACCTAAATTAACCTGATCTTCAATTCAGATAAATGTGTGACCAAATGAGCCCAGGAGGAGGTAATTGAATTAGGTAAACCCTTTGTGCAGAGACCAGCTTAAGATATGCAGATCACAGACATCCATTGTATATGATCTTGTATTTCCCTAGGTAATTGACTTCCTTTCAATAGGTTTATAAACACAAACTAACCCCTAGGTGTAAATTGGAGAGCCAGACGCTTAGGTGAGGATCTTGGAGACTCTTGTATAAAACCTCTATGGTCTTTATGCCGGTATATAGAAATGTGAACTTGAAATTAATTAATTTTTCATATTTTGGGAAATCTGGATGCCACTCCGAACTGAGGGGCAAAAACCACACAAGGGTCTTGAAACATAGATACCAACTACACAGGGAACAGCCATAGGCACATGTATTTCAGGATGAGATTGGATATTGTTGTAATTCCATTATGTTTGGTATTTAAATGTGCGGGAGAATATGACCGGTTTATTGAGGGGGCTGTTATTTCTCTGAGATATATCTGTGAAGAATTACCAACAGGTCAAAACTTAGGAATAGTTTGACCAAACCTGAGGTAACACCCAGGGGACATTTCCGCCCCCACATTAGCATTCACACTGCCCCTGTGAATGCCGTCCCATTTGAGTTTGCTTAAAAATCTGTGTTCTGAGGGGAAAAACTGTCAGACTTCTGGGGAAATAAAGTTACATTGATAAGCTGTCCATCTTCCTAGCCAAATTCCCCTTGGCCAGATGCAATTCATGTAAGTGCAAATCTGAATGTAATCCTTTTTATTTTAAACTGTTTTTGCTTGTTATGTCAAATTTATTAATTGTTATTCCTTATTTTTGTTATCTGTATGCCCTGTACCTTTTGTATATTAAATCTATAATTTAATAAGTTGCGTCCTTGATATTCTAAAGAATCCATAGCGTGTTTAGAAGAGATTGCTTGTCCAGGTTACCCTGTGTGTGATTATTATTATTATTATTATTATCGTTTATTTGTAAGGCGCCACAAGGTTTCCGCAGCGCCGTACATGGTACAAACAGTAGACTATACAGGGTAAAACAGTACAGAACAATAAACATAAAGTACCAGTACTTCAGAAACTCCAGGCAGGCAGATACAGTAGAGACGGAGCGGAAGAACATGTATGGAGACAGGAGGGAAGATGGGCCCTGCTCATACGAGCTTACATCCTAAGGGAGGGTAAACAGAATCAGGTACATAAGGCAGCAAGTGAAGCAACGGGGAGAGAGAAAGGGGGCAGGGGAGAACCAGAAGAGGTGAGAGGTTAAGTGGATGGTTGGTAGGCCTTAAGGAACAGTTGAGTTTTAAGAGCCCGCTTGAAGGAGCACAGATTGGGTGAGAGACGAATGGAGCGAGGGAGGTCGTTCCAGTGAAGGGGGGCAGCACGGGAGAAGTCTTGGATTCTAGAGTGGGAAGAGGTGATCAGAGTGGAGGAGAGGCGGCGATCATTGGCTGAGCGCAGGGAGTGGGCGGTAGTGTGAATGGAGAGGAGGTTAGAGATGTAAGGGGCAGTAGACTGAGAGAGAGCCTTGTAAGTGGTGGTGAGGAGTTTGAAAAGGATTCTGCAGGGGAAGGGGAGCCAGTGTAAGGAAAGACAGAGAGGGGAGGCAGAGGAGGAGCGGCGTGAGAGGAAGATGAGTCTCGCAGCCGCATTGAGTATAGAGCGGAGGGGGGCAAAGTGGGAGCAGGGGAGGCCAGTAAGGAGGAGGTTGCAGTAGTCGAGACGGGAGATGATGAGAGCATGGATGATAGTTTTGGTGGCATCTTGAGAGAGGAAGGGACGGATGCGGGCAATGTTACGGAGTTGGAAGCGACAGGCTTGGGCAAGGGATTGAATGTGGGGGGCAAAAGAGAGAGGAGGAGTCAAGAGTGACACCTAGGTAGCGGAGTTGGGTGACAGAGGAGATAGTGGAGTTGTTAACAACGATAGAGAGGTCATGGTGGGAAGGGAGCCTGGGTGGGGGAAAGACAATGAGTTCGGTTTTGGAGATGTTAATTTTAAGAAAGCGAGAGGACATCCAGGATGAGATGGCTGAGAGGCAGTCAGTTACACAAGCGAGGAGGGAGGAGGAAAGATCAGGAGAAGAGATGTAGAGTTGAATATCATCAGCATATAGGTGATACTGAAGACCGAAAGAGGAGATGAGAGCCCCAAGTGAGGAAGTATAGAGCGAAAAGAGTAAAGGGCCAAGAACAGAGCCCTGAGGGACTCCAACAGGGAGAGGGGAGGGGGTGGAGGAAGAACCAGACGTGGATATGGAGAAGGAGCGATTAGCAAGGTATGAGGTGAACCAGGCATGGACAGAGCCAGAGAGGCCGAGTGAGAGAAGAGTTTGCAGTAGGAGGGGGTGGTCCACGGTGTCGAAGGCTGCGGAGAGGTCAAGGAGGATGAGTATGGAGTAGTGACCCTTGGATTTGGCTGATAGGAGATCATCGGTAACTTTAGCCAGGGCTGTTTCAGTGGAGTGGAGGGGGGGGTAGCCGGATTGGAGAGGGTCAAGGAGGGAGTTGTCAGAGAGGTGTCTGGTGAGGCGGCTGCAGACAATCCGCTCAAGTAATTTGGAGGCATATAGGAGAAGAGAGATAGGGCGGTAGTTAACAAGAGAGGTGGGGTCGAGATTGGGTTTCTTAAGGATAGGGGAGATAAGAGCGTGTTTGAATGAGGATGGGACAACGCCAGAGGAGTGTGATAGGTTGAAGAGGTGTGCGAGCAGGGCCGGTGCCAGGGTCCACGGCGCCCTAGGCATTTTTAAAAAAGCGTCACCCCCCGCAAAAATCGCCGCCCCCCCGCAAAAATCGCCGCCCTCCTCTCCTTACCTTGTCTCACCACCGCCGCCTCTCTGGTCAGTCTCCTCCCCTCCACTCACTGACACTAGTAAGTGGAGGGGAGGAGACGAAGCAGAGAGGTGGCGGTGGTGACAAAATAGCCTCTTCCCCCCCTCCCCGTCCATCTGAATGCTGTGCGGCGGCCGTGACAGGTATGGTCAGCGGTCGCCGCACATTTTTAAAGTATTTTAGAATTCTGTGGCGCCCTCCAGAGCCCGGCGCCCTAGGCAAGTGCCTAACCTTGCCTAATGGGAGCGCCGGGCCTGTGTGCGAGGTAGGAGCAGGCAGTAGGAGAGAGAGAGCGAAGGAGGTGGGAGGGGATGGGATCAAGAGGACAGGTAGAGGGTGGAGAGGAAAGAATAAGGGAGCAAACTTCTTCACCTGATGTGGGGATGAAGGAGGACCACAGCTGGTTGATGGCAGGAGGTGAAGCGGTGGGAGTGGGGGGAGAGGGGTGGGAGGAGGAGATGTTGCGTCTGATGGCTTCAACTTTGGAGGAGAAAAAGGAGGCGAAGTCAGACGCCGAGAGGGAAGGTGGGACAGTGGGAGTGGGGGGAGAGGAGGGAGTTGAATGTGGCAAAGAGGCGGCGGGGATGGAGGACTGAGAAGAGATGAGCGACTTGAAGAAGGATTGTTTAGCAAGGGACAGGGCAGAGCAGAAAGAGAAGAGGATGAATTTGAAATGAAGGAAGTCAGTCAGGGAACGAGATTTCCTCCAGAGGCGTTCAGCTGTGCGAGAGCACTTTTGGAGGGAGCGGGTGAGTTTGGAGTACCAAGGTTGGGGAGTAAGGCGACGACGGCGGATAGAAGAGGCCGGGGCGACGGTGTCCAGGGCAGTAGTGAGGGATTGGTTGTAGAGAGAGGATGCCTGATCAGAGCAGGCCAGAGAGGGAAGGGGTGATAGGAGAGTTTCAAGAGAGGCGGAAAAGGAGATGGGGTCAATGGCGTCAAGGTTGCGCCTGGTGAGGATGGCTTTAGGCGAGGTGGGAGAAGGGGAGGAGGACAGAGAGAAGGAGAGGAGATGGTGGTCGGAGAGTGGGAAGGGAGAGTTGGAGAAGTCAGAGAGATCACAGAGGTGAGAGAAGACGAGGTCGAGGGAGTGACCAAGACAGTGGGTAGGGGAGGAGGTCCAATGAGTGAGGCCAAGGGAGGAGGAAAGAGTGAGAAGTTTGATGGTGGCAGGGTCAGAACAGTTGTCAACAGGGATGTTAAAGTCAACCAGTATAATGGAGGGCAGGTGTCACGGGTACTAGGAGTTTCTATCCAGGTTTCACCAGGTGTGATTATGCTTACCAGAGGGGCGGACTTTATCACAGAGATCCTCTGGGCAGTATGGTGAATGGTTGGTACAGTACAACAACTTAGGATAAGAAATGTCAATGGAGAGTAAAGGACTTGCAGCTATGCAGCAGGAGAGTCAGCGACTTGCAGCTATGCAGCAGGAGAGTCAGCGACTTGCAACTATGCAGCAGGAGAGTCAGCGACTTGCAGCTATAATGCGGAGGTAGATATAACAACTGATGTGCAGTGAAGACTCGTGTCAGTGCAGGAGGGTAGCGGGGAGAGTCAGTGGTCTGCGGATAGCAAGTTGTACCACTGCTGTGATGGGAAGAGTTGTCCAGGTGCAGGTAGGAGCAGGAGCAACAGTGGTCTGCGGATAGCAAGTTGTACCACTGCTGTGATGGGAAGACTTGTCCAGGTGCAGGTAGGAGCGGGAGCGTCAGTGGTCTGCGGATAGCAAGTTGTACCACTGCTGTGATGGGAAGACTTGTCCAGGTGCAGGTAGGTAGCGGGAGCGTCAGTGGTCTGCGGATAGCAAGTTGTACCACTGCGGTGATGGGAAGACTTGTCCAGGTGCAGGTAGGTAGCGGGAGCGTCAGTGGTCTGCGGATAGCAAGTTGTGCAACTGCGGTGATGGGAAGACTTGTCCAGGTGCAGGTAGGTGGCGGAATAGCGGGTAGTCTGTAGAGGCAAGTATACCACTGATGAGCAGGCAAGCAGCTGAATAGTGAATAGTCTGTGGCGGGTACGTTACCACTGATGAGCAGAGCAGGCTTGTCCAGGTGCAGGTATGCAGCTGAATAGCGAATAGTCTGTGGCGGGTACGTTACCACTGATGAGCAGAGCAGGCTTGTCCAGGTGCAGGTATGCAGCGGAATGGCAAGCAGTCTAAAGCGGGTACGTTTACCACAGAAGAGCAGATAAGGCTTGTCCAGGTTTAGGCATGCAGCGGAGTAGAGGTAGTCTGCAGCGGGCTAGTTTACCATGGATGAGCAGAGAGGACTTGTCCACAGCAAAACCGATCACACGAGCAGAAAACAGGAAACACCTAGGAGTCTCAAGGGAACGAGAACCAAGAACAGGCAACGATACTAAGAACACAGGTGCCTTAAATAGTGAGTGGTGATTGATTCACCAATAGGATTAAAAGCAAGGTTTTAAGTTCAAGAGTCCTGCACATGCGCAATCCAGTCAAGATGGCGGACGGCCGCGGTTTAGGAAAGGCGCTGGCAGGAATGAGAGAGAGCCACGTACCAGACCAGAGGCACTAACCGTCCGGTGAGTGACAGCAGGTCAGAGGAAAGATAGTGGGGGAGCCAGGCGGCCAAGTTGTCGAGAAAAACAGAGGTAGGGTGATTCGTTGATACATTTGATAAACAAGCTGTGTGGGCTTGTATGTACATTTGTGTACCAGTCTGGAGGTGTGAAGAGTTAACCCTGTGTGTGCTGGTGTGAGTCTTGCTAGTTTGTGGAACTAGAAGCCTGTGTGCCAGTGTGGGACAGTATATTGGGGTCCTATTGCCCGTACCCAGTAAGTGGTGGCTGATCCTTAAAGTGTCTGGGGGGGGGGGGGGTTGAGAGCGCTGTGTTTGGGGGCGATTCCGTAGGTCTAGAACCTGTGTGATAGGTGAGAGAGGCTGCGGGCTGAAATCGTGTGTGACCTCATACAGCAAACACCCCAAAGTCACGGCAGTTGGGAGCGTGTTTGTGACACCGGGCGGGGGTAGTTAGTACCCGCCCCCCCTCTCAGTGGTCCTGTGTGGTAGTATTATATCACGCCTAATAGTGAATGAGTTTTTTGCTATCAAAACAAATGCTAATAAATGTTTCTTGTGCTTACGATGATTGTGTTTCTGTGGGTGTACGTATACCCTTAACTTCTGCATGGTTTAATATGTTTAAGTAAATTGACTATTTAAGTGAAGTGTAATACAGGAAATATCAGAGCTATCTCCTGCATCATCATCATCAACATTTATTTATATAGCGCCTGCATTGGGCAAATTACCACAGTCGACAAAATACTCAATGGGGACGGTGCTGTGGGCAGATGTATCAAGCTCCGCAATGCTTCAGTTTTCAGAACTTTTCTCATGGTAAATACAGCCGTCATGTACTAAGGAAGATTGTAAATCCAGATATAGCCGAAATAAGTCCACAGATAATAACATGTGGCCTGATTCATTAAGGATCTTAAATGAAGAGGTATCTTATTTCAGTCTCCTGGACAAAACTATGTTACAATGCAAGGGGTGCAATCTAGATTTCTGTGTGCTACATGAAAAAACAGTCAGTACTTAACTTATGTGAAAAACAGAATACTAATTTGCACCCCTTGCATTGTAACATGGTTTTGTCCAGGAGACTGAAATAAGAAGTTTATTAGTTTATTTAGTTTTCTATTTGGCTGGGTCAGTAATTATCCCACTTCTTTCTATAGACAGAAATCCTGAAAACACGACCTGTTGGTAGTCCTTGAGGACTGAACTTGGACACCTCTGATCTACAGGATATCATTATCTATCTTACAGTTATTGGGGAGTTGAGTTAAGTAATTAAAACACATTTCCATATTATTATTACTACAAACAGAACCTTGGGTCCCCCATCTGCGCCACTTCTATTATAATACAGTCCTCGCGGCGGCTAATATACACAATATTTGTTGTGGGGATGAGCCAGCAGGACCTGACCGTAACATGTAGCAGTCAGCTCCCAACGTGCGTCGATTTTTTATAAGTGTTGGACAATGAAACAGTTTGACTAACGATATTAACTAGAGCGCCAAGAAAGTAGATAATACGGAATTAGTGGCACCATATAAATAAATAGATGATGATACGGACAGCTATCAGCAGCTCTATTACCTTACAAATAACAAGTAAGGAAATGTCTTGTTTGGGGTTTACAACTTTTCCTGGGGAATTCTCTTCTATGGAGGAAATGTGTATTCTGCAACTGTTGGAAGAAAGGACTCATGCTAATATCATGCTAATTAGACCTTTTGATTAGGGGTGAGCGGGTTCGGATTTTTTAAATCCGAACAGTGCCGATCCGAGCCCGGATCCGAGCACTGTTCGGGGATTCCCGCCCGACACAAAACTCAGAACGAGGCAAAACGTCATCATCCCGCCGTCGGATCTCGCGAGATCCGGATTCATATTATTCCCCGCTTCCCACCGCCATCTTCACTCCGGCATTGGAGAGGGACGAGGGAGGGTGTGTGGTGGTGTCCTCTGTCCTGCTCAGTCCAGTGGTGCTGTCCGGTGCTCTGTCCTGCTCAGTCCAGTGGTGCTGTCCTGTGCTCTGTCCTGCTCAATCCAGTGGTGCTGTCCTGTGCTCTGTCCTGCTCAGTCCAGTGGTGGTGCTGCCATAATTCCAGTGGTGCTGTCCTGTGTTTTATTGTGCTGCTTAAGTCCAGTCCAGTGGCACTGCCATATAAGTCCAGTCCAGTGGTGCTGTCCTGTGTCCAGTCCAGTGGTACAGCCATTTAAATCCAGTGGTGCTGTCCTGTGTTGCTTAAGTCCAGTCCAGTGGTACTGCCATATAAGTCCAGTCCAGTGGTACAGCCATATAAGTCCAGTCCAGTGGTACAGCCATATAAATCTAATGGGGCTGTCCTGTGCTGCAAAAGTCCAGTGGTGGGGTCCTGTACTGCATAAGTCCAGTGGTTCTGTCCTGTGCTGCTTAAGTCCAGTCCAGTGGTACTGCCGTATAAGTCCAGTGCTCCTGCTGTATAAATCCACTGATCCTGCCGTATAAGTCCAGTGGTACAGCCGTATAACTCCAGTCCAGGGGTACGCTCTCTTGTGCTGCATATAATGGAGAACAAAAATTTGGAGGATAAAGT
Source organism: Mixophyes fleayi (assembly GCF_038048845.1). NCBI lineage: Eukaryota > Metazoa > Chordata > Amphibia > Anura > Limnodynastidae > Mixophyes > Mixophyes fleayi. The sequence goes on along the minus strand of NC_134410.1, from coordinate 130,614,041 downwards.
AGGGAAAGATCAAGAACCACTTCCTCCTAATGCTGAAGCTGCTGCCACTAGTCATGACATAGACGATGAAATGCCATCAATGTCGTCTGCCAAGGCCGATGCCCAATCTCCTAGTAGAGGGCATGTAAAATCCAAAAAGCCAAAGTTCACTAAAATGATCAAAAAAAAGAAATTAAAATCATCTGAGGAGAAACGTAAACTTGCCAATGTGCCATTTACGACACGGAGTGGCAAGGAACGGCTTAGGCCCTGGCCCGTGTTCATGACTAGTGGTTCAGCTTCACACAACGATCTAAGCCCTCCTCCTCCACCCCCCTCTAAAAAATTTAAGAGAGTTAAGCTGTCATCAACAACACAGCAAACAACTCTGTCTTCTAAAGAGATGGCATCACAAATCCCCAAGGGGAGTCCAAGGGTGTTGGTGGTTGCGATGCCTGACCTTCCCATCACTGTACGGGAAGAGGTTGTTGAAGTCGTATAATTGGATGAACGAAAGTATATTGGTTTAATATTGGTTTGCCGTGCGTATTGCTAAGCGTACGCCACGTGTTACGTGACGTGGGGCGTTCGCACGGTAAAATACGCACGCACACACTCGCATTACAACAGTTAGTTATTTATATAATTTCATATTGGTTCTGTTACACTGTAATTCAGGAGCAGATAGTATTCGGTTTATTATTAGTCTATATATATATATATAGATATATATATATATATATATATATATATATATATATATATATATATATATGTTGATTATATGTACATTGTAGTGTTATTAAAGGTTTAGGTAATAGGAAAGGTGTCATGCCTGATATCATATTGAAGCCCTAATCATCAGCAGCTGTCCGGTGCAGTCGGCGAAGAGATCGCACATTGCATACTTTAGTTATTGATATTAGAGAGTAAAACCTTTGTATGATACTGGCTATGAAAAGGAGCAGACCCCCTGGAGAGAAGACCCCCACCTTTGGATTCCTTAGATTGAATCAACCTATTACCTGTCTGGCCTGGACCCACCCAACGTCTGGACCTATAGAAACAATCTACGTCATCTCTATTGTTCACAATGAAACACTGACTGTATATATATTAGCTGCATCTCACTGGGGCCTCAGTCAACTCTGACACAATATTCTATACAGAATATTGTCCATCGGGTCCGGTGGTTGCGCAGCGTGCGCAAGCGATTGCATTGGTATGTATTATCTTTTGGTATTGGCTGTGCTGTACTGTACTTTATCATAATATAATAATGTATTGAATTGTTGACTATTTACATCTGCTAAAATAAATTACTTTGTGCTTTGGACACACATTCAATTGATTGGGCAATGCTTATTTTAAAACGATAGAATTACTTTAATAAGGTGGCTCCTTCCACCATTTGCAGCATGCCCTCTGCATATGCTGGAAGGATCATCCACAGTGCAGTTCCAGATTTTGATAATGAAGGTGTCAATGTTGTACACCAGTAGGAGGATATTGATGTAGCTGGCGCTGAGGAGGAAGTTGACGAGGAGGATGCTGATGTGGTTTGCTTAAATGAGGCACCAGGGGGGAAAACAGTTGTTGTCCATGGGATGAAAAAGCCCATTGTCATGCCTGGGCAGAAGACCAATAAATCCACCTCTTCGGTCTGGAATTATTTCTATCCCAATCCGGACAACAAATGTATTGCCATATGTAGCTTATGTAAACTGCAATAAGCAGGGGTAAGGATCTTGGCCACCTAGGGACATCCTCCCTTATACGTCACCTGAAGACCCTTCATAATTCTGTGTTTAGTTCAGGAACTGTGGCTAGGACCGTCAGCAGTCCAGGGACACCTAAATCCCTTGGTCCTGTTGTATCCACACCAGCAACACCCTCCTCGTCAATTTCCTCCTCAATCCGGATCGGAGGTAGTCCTGCAGGCCATGTCACCGGCATGACTGAGTCCTCTTCAATCTGGGATTCTTCCGGAGGATCCTGCAGTGCTACGCCTACTACTGCCGCTGCTGCTGGTGCTGCTGGGAGTCGGTCATCTTCCCAGAGGGGAAGTCGTAAGACCGCTACGTCTTTCACTAAGCAATTGACCGTACAACAGTCGTTTGCCATGAGGAAGAAGTACGACAGCAGTCATCCTATAGCAAAGCGGATAACTGCGGCCTTGACAGCTATGTTGGTGTTAGACGTGCGTCCGGTGTCCGCCATCAGCGGAGTGGGATTTAGACGGTTTATGGAGGTATTGTGTCCCGGTACCAAATCCCGTCTAGATTCCACTTCACTAGGCAGGCGATACCCGGGATGTGTGAGGATGAGGAAATACACACTGAAGGGGGCGAGGAATCAGAGGATGAGGATGAGGACGACATCTTGCCTCAGTAGAACCAGTTTACTTTGTACAGGGAGAGATTAATTGCTTTTTTTGTGTGGGGGCCCAAACAAACCAATCATTTCAGCCACAGTAGTTTGGTAGGCCCTGTCGCTGAAATGATTGGTTTGTTAAAGTGTGCATATCCTTTTTCCTCAACATAAGGGTGGGTGGGAGGTTCCAAGGACAATTCCATCTTGCACCTCTTTTTTTGGCATTATGTGCTCTTTGGGGCCTAGTTTTTCAAACTGCCATCCTGTCTGCCACTGCAGTGCCACTCCTAGATGGGCCATGTGTTTGTGCCACCCACCTGTGTCGCTTAGCTTAGTCATCCAGCTACCTCGGTGCAACCTTTTGGCCTAAGGTGTGAGGTGTTCAGAATAGACTGGAAATGAGTGGAAATGAATGTTATTGAGGTTAATAATAGCGTAGGAGTGAAAAAAAAAACAAAATCTGGATTTTAGCAGTTTTTATGCTTTTTAAAAAAAAAATCAAAACCCAAAACCTTGGCAAAACCCATTAGAACCCAAAAGCTGAAGGTAATCAGAACCCAAAACGCGAAAAGTGGCCGGTGCACATCCCTACTTTTGATGTGCGAGGGTCATAGGATGATGTAATTAGACTTGCTGTCCACTGTAAGATGCAGGATATCACAGCAAGGTTTTAAGATATCACAGATAAGAGTAAATATTGTTAGCTTTGCAATGTATGGAAATCCATGGTTGTGTAAACACATTGCATCCTGATTCTTAAAATAGACTGTGTCCAAATCAGTATAAAAAGCACTGTCTTGTACACTGTACATCATTCTGATGTTCCATCTGACCTGATCATCTGGTTCCTTCAACCAGTGTGAGAGCAAATAAGCATCACTTGCGTCAAAGACCTGCTTGAAAACATCTTCAATATTGCTATATTCCTGTGACCTACAGATTAGACCCTAAATCTAATCTGTCCTCCGGCCTCTGAGGTTGGACCCAGCTCTCCAGTACCACCGCGCTGCTGCTGCCTAGCAGCTGGTCAGTGTGATAGGCCAGGGGGGATCCATCCACAGCACTCTGATCCATAGTAAGAGGTCAGGGGTACCAGCCCAAATGTACCAGCTGTCACAGGCACTAGGAGTCTTTGCCCAGGATATCACCAGATGATGTTCTTACCAGAGTAATATAGCTGGTACTATGGTCCTCTGGTAGCAGGGTGATAACGGAACAGGAGAATTAGCAGATGGTGAGAGAATGCTCAAGGAAAGTCTATGACGAGCAGCAACTGGTAATGACTTAGATGTATGAACACGAGGAACCAGATGGACAAGTAAACGTGAGGAGAGTCAGTGGTCTGCGTACAGCAAGTTGTACCACTGCTATAGTGAGGAGCAATGTCCAGGAGTAGAGAGGAGGTAGTGAGAGTCAGTGGTCTGCATATAGGAAGTTGTACCACTGCTATATATATGTGAGGAGGGACACGAGGAGATGAATGTAATGCAGAGGATACACGGGGCACACGGAACTTGATCCCACGATGATATCCACAATACAATAATAACTGACAAGCGCTGCTTGAAGTATACAAAGTCACTAGAGCGATCCAGGTAATAGGAAACAAAGTCAATAGTAACAATAGCTTCAGTAGATAGAAGACTCCGGAGATGAACACAACACAGTCCAGACGGATATGCAATACAATAGCAAAGTCAATGGAAAGTATGCATACCGCGGTTCAGGAGAGCAGGCTGTCAAGGAGACGTGCAGGGATACCTGAACGGCTGAACGCCGGCAGGAGGAGAGACCACTGGAGGATGGAAGCGGTAATCAGGTTGGTGCAGCGCACGAAAGGTAACCGGCAATCAACGGAGCAATACTCAGGAAGCAGTAGTAAGTAAAACTGGAAACATGATGAACACGGGAGAGTTGAGGCTGTCTGGTATCCGGCAGTAGTAGCGGAGGCAGCGGAGGGAAGGCACGCTGAACACAGGAGAGTAGAGGCGGTCTGGAATCCGGCAGTAGTAGCGAAGGCAGCGGAGGGGAGACACGCTGAACACAGGTGAGTAGAGACGGTCTGGAATCCTGCAGCAGTAGCAGATAGGAATCAGTGGAGAGCTGACACGATGAACACAGGAGAGTTGAGACGGTCTGGAACCCGGCAGTAGTAACGGAGGCAGCGGAGAGCAGACACGCTGAACACAGGAGAGTTGAGGCGGACTGGAATCCGGCAGCAGTAGCCGATAAGAATCAGCTGAGTGCAGACACGAGGAACACAGGAGAGTTGAAGTGGTCTTGAAACCACAAACGTAGTAGACAGGAATCAGCTGGAGCTGAATACACGAGGAAACACAGGAACACCTTCAGAGGCTCATGGTGAATGAGACTCCAAGATCAGGCAACCAGGTAATGATCACAGGTGGTTTAAATAGGGAGGGTTGCCTGATCATCCAATCAATTAAAAGCAACAGGTACTGAAGGTTTCATAAGGGCTGCACATGCGCAGACCCTCAGGATGGCGGACGGCCACGGTTCCTGAACACAGGAGAAATGGCACTCACAGTCCGGTGAGTGACACCAGCATGGGAGTACATTAGCAGTGACAGTTACCCAGAAGGAACGTGGTTCTGGGCGCCATAAAGGAGTCCAGTGGTGGCAGTAGGCTCCTCCTACTGTGGCAGGTGGGGCGTATGCGGAATAACGAAAGGGGACGGTTGCAAAGTAAGCCCAGCCGGTTCCCAGCAACAACAGACAGGGTGGCATAGGCGGTCCATCCTGTCACAAAAGGAATGCTTCAATATAACAAAAACAATTTATAGAATATAGACTTTGGCACTGAAGTATTTCTTATTACGTATGTACACTGGCATTGAGTGTATATTTGGGGGCTCGAGATGGTAGCTTCACCTTTAATGTAGAGTCCTTCCATCCTGATAACAGCTGCAAGAACTTCTGATACTTGTGTGTAATACTGACATCAGTATTCATGGGATTAATTGATAAAAATAATACTACTTTAATAGTGATAAGGATAGATTCTGCCACATGCAGTACTTTGACATGTTTGGTCTATGTTCATTCATGTTTATTACAAACTAGGTAGTCAATAAATTAAAGTATGTTTGTTTATTTATTTCAATGATAAAAACAGTCACATTGTATCAATAAATTGCATGTTCTACAACAAGACCATCATTGGCAGAGGATTCCCTATCTGAACCCCATTGGGGCACTGGCACTTAAAATAATCCCACACCCGAGCCCTTTCATCAACCCCCACGCTGCCCTTAAAGTTTCAAGCCCTCCCCATTAAGAAGCTGTTGGCCTGCCACTTCCTTCGTAAACAGCAGATTAAAACATTAAACATTACTACAGTAGATGCCCAAATGCCCTTTACCCTTCCAAAACAGAAGGAACGTCAGATAAATGTTGAGTAGTTAGAATAAGAGTTTAAAAGGATTCTGCTGCCACGGGAGATAGAGATGTGGATGGAGTACACTTGGCGGATCCTGCCCCAGTTTATTTCTTCCCGTAGTCTTTGGTTTCACTGCCAGTCTCGTTCAGAATGGTTGTTCTCACAAGAGCCTCAGTGACAGCGTAAGGGTCACAGTTGGCAGCCGGCCGACGATCCTCAAAGTACCCGAATCCTTCCTGCCCAACCTGGCGTGGGATGCGTATACTGGCCGCACGGTTGGCAACACCCGCGGAGAATTCGTGGATGCTGGAGGTTTCATGCTGTCCAGTCAGACGACGAGAGTTGTCCTTTCCTCCGCGAGGGTCATAAAAGCAGATGTGATAATCGTGTCGCTTGCCCAGTTTTTCTATGGCCTTTTCGATGTGTCTGAAGAGAAAGAGGTTGTGTGGTGAGATTAAGTATGCATCTCTCAGGTCTGAACTTATTCTGTGTTCTAGTACAGAATGTAGCAGACCCACCATTATCCCTCAAGACCATTTATACTCAATTTAACAGCCAACCCCACCACTGTTTTTATTTTAGCTCAATATTAAGGTTAATGGTGTAGGTTTGAAGAGCAGCCTAGAAATGGGTACACCAATATGTGATGAGAACCCATTACCTACGCCCCACGGAGGCAGCAGTTTTATGAGCCGATCACTTTACCACCAGACTCTAGCGAATTGATGGATTACATTCTTGCAAATATTACACAAGACAGCTGCCTCCATCTTGTAGAGACAACAGGGGCACTTTAATCACGTCCTGTAAGAAGACTCACTTTAGGCCTCCTTCCTTCCTCATGTTCTCCGTGCTGTAGTTTGTGTGACACCCAGCTCCGTTCCAGTTGCCGGTCATGGGTTTGGGGTCAAGAGTTGCCACAATGCCAAAATCTTCACAGACTCTATGGAGGATGAATCGAGCCATCCACAGATGGTCACCCATGTCAATTCCTTCTGAAGGACCCACCTGGAATTCCCACTGCCAAACGAAAAGATTAAAGTTTAACATTTATATTCCAAACAAACACCCAGATTAAAGGGAGAAACACAATTGCTGCAGGAACTGCTCAGAACTAGACCCATCACAATGGGTCTTTATAGATCAGCTATATTTACTAATCCTACCAGATTGCATGTGTCAGAGGATATTGAAGAAAACTTCAGGAAACCCCTTATTATGTACAGTACAATTTGCAGCTCACAGTTAGGTTACAGTTTCCAAAGATATGGACACTCCTATAGAAGTTGTCAAAGTGACCCAATATGCAACACATCTTATGTAAGATTCTGTGTTTCTTACCTGCGATGGCATATCTTCTGAGTTTGTGCCACAAATGTTGATCCCGGCATATAAACACGCCTTGTAGTGACATTCCACAATATCCCGGCCGAATGCTTTATCGGCACCAACTCCACAATAATAAGGACCTGAGGAATACACAAAACAGTCTATTAAAAACATCTCATTTAAGTACTACACTAGTTATTGGCAAGATTCACTATCGCAGCAGACTTCCCCCTTTCAATGAAGCAACACATGTCTCAATGAGCAATTACTAAACGTTTTACTGGAAACAGTGACGAGGACCAACATTTGTTGGAGGAGGCCAAGAATTAAAGTAACAGGCACGTCCCTGCGCCTCCTCGCTTGCCGGGGACGGACGCCTTCCTTCCCTGCAGGAGCACCCCGTCAACGGGACGCGCGCCTGACTTCCTGTCGGCGGTCAGCGCTTCTGACCGCCACACCACTGACCACCAATGAAGGCTAACTTCCTCCTATTTATAGTAAGCTCTGCCACCATTAGGGTGCCAGAGGAACTAGGTCTCCTAGCCTCCAGCACTTCCTATGTTTAGTAACCTTCGGATTGACTACCTGTGTACCGACCCGGCTTTCCCTGACCCTGTCTTGGATACCCCACTGGATTTGTGCTGTTCTCTCTGGTTTGACCCTTGGCTTGTTGACTACGCTCCGTCTTCTGATTTGGTACCTCGTTGGCCTGCACGGTTCCTGACCTCGGCCTGTACTACCCTCCTGGCGTAGCAGTGCCAATTGGCACAAGTTTTTATCAAGGAAATATTTAGTCTCCATCGGTGTCCTCGGGAGATAATCTCTGACCGGGGTGTTCAGTTTATATCCCGGTTCTGGAGAGCTTTTTGCAAAGATCTAGGTGTTGCGTTAAAATTTTCTTCTGGTTATCATCTGCAAACCAATGGGCAGAATGAGCGGGTGAATCAAGATCTGGAATTGTTCCTCCGCTGTTTTTCATCCCATAATCAGTCCAATTGGTGTCTCCTGCTGCCTTGTGCTGAATTCACCCCCAACAACCACAAGCATTCTTCCTCTGGAATCTCCCCCTTCTTCTCAGTGTATGACATCCATCCCATTCTCCCCGAGTTCTCTTCGCAGTCTCCTACTGTCCCTGTCGTCCACTCCATGACTCGAGATATGGCCAAAATTTGGTCTTCCACGAAAGAGAATCTGTTGAGGTCTGGGCATCAATATATATCCTTTGCTGATCATCACAGGAGACTGGTGCCTACCCTTCAGGTTGGAAACAAAGTGTAGCTGTCCACCCGGAATCTCAGACTTCGGGTGTGTTCTATGAAGTTGGCACCCCGATTCATTGGACCTTTTCCTGTGCTTCAAGTTGTTAACCCAGTTACATTTAAACTCCGACTCCCCCCTTCTCTAAAGGTTCACAACACCTTCCACATGTCTCTGCTCAAACCCTTGGTACTTAATAAATTCTCTCATCATGCTCCTGTCCCGCAACCAATTCCGACCACAACTGGTGCCGAGTATGAGGTTAGCCAAATTCTGGCCAAACGTAGACTTCGGGGACGTTCTCAGTACCTAGTGCATTGGAGTGGCTTAGGGCCTGAGGAGAGGTCCTGGGTCTTTAAAGAGGACTTGCATTCTCCACGACTTTTGGCCACTTTCCAGAAAAGGCAGTTGTTATCCTCGGATTCGCCCAGTAGAGAGGGGGGGAAATACTGTCAGGCGCCATCCCTGCGCCTCCTCGTTTGCCAGGGACGGACGCTTCCTTCCCTGCAGGATCTAGGCAACGGGGCGCGCGCCCGACTTCCTGTCGGAGGACAGCGCTTCTGACCGCCGCACCACTATCCACCAATGAGGGCTAACTTCCTCCTATTTATAGTAGGCTCTGGCACCATTAGGGTGCCAGAGCAACTATGTCTCCCAGCCTCCAGCACTTCCTATGTTTAGTAACCTTCAGATTGACTACCTGTGTACCGACCCGGCTTTCCCTGACCCTGTCTTGGATACCCCTCTGGATTTGTGCTGTTCTCTCCGGTTTGACCCTTGGCTTGTTGACTACGCTCCGTCTTCTGATTTGGTACCTCGTTGGCCCGCACGGTTCCTGACCTCGGCCTGTACGACCCTCCTGGCGTAGCAGTGCCAATATCCGCAGGTGAGACGCATTCTTATATCGTGACATAAATCCTGAATAACCTACATCTTACTTTTATCACTAACTCGTACACTTTGCCAAAATAAAATTGCAAATTTCTGCATTCAACTTCAATCCACCACATCTACTGCAGATTGACAAGTAAATTACTTAGACATTTGTTTAAGGATGGGAGCAGAGACCTCTAAGAAGTAATTATGGCAACCTGTGGTATATACACCCCCCCCCCCTTTACACTCGGACAATGCCCCCCACTCAACAGAACATAGGCCTAGGTAATCCTGAAGCACTGTCTCCTGCAGATTGAGATTATTGTATTTCTCTAATAGGAGACAGAGCCCAGAATACAGAAACGCCAACATTTACACAGCTAAGAGCCCCATCAGCCGCTAATGAGAACAGGACAACGATTAAGTGATCTGAGGACAGCACATAAACCAGGATGCCACTCGAGGGCCAGATGGCTCTTCTATTAACCAGATAGGTCAAGTAGAGGCTAAATCCTAATGAACTGGGTGCTGTAAACCCACTTGATTAGTTTCTTACCTTGTGGCCCTGGGAAGCCATTCTCAGGCCAGCCGTAAGGGTGTCCATTGATGCCAAGTATTGTGTATTCTTGCTCCATACCGAACCAAGGGTGATGATCTGCCACCATGTCCATTACACGCTTACAGGTGCTACGCAGGTTTGTTTCTGAAATAGGAAACAGGATTACAGGTAAGTACACAAGAACCAGTCAGACTATGCAACTGTGTACACTGGATAAGAGGCCTGGTAGATTTTTCCATCTGCGTACTGTATACTGACGTGTGAGACACTCCTCAGTCGCAGCAGATACTAGACTATACTTCCCTATGAACAGAGTATCACAACTGCCCAGGAATGTAAAGAGACAGTATCAAACCTGTGTCCAATTCAAATAATAGATGGTAATTGTGTGAATACATTTTAGCAAGAAGATTTTAATGTTTTATTGCTGGAGATGTTTCTTTTAAACTGTATTACATAATATGATCATTTAGAATACAGCCCCTAGCCTAGCTCAGAGAATGAAAGGAACCCCCCTCCCCCCCTCCCAAAAAAAAAAAATTCCACCTAGATCCAATTAGCCCAATTCCCCAAGACATAGAGACTGAGCCATGCAATTTAATTGGTTCTCCTGCAGCCAGTTAAAGGAGGTGACGCAGCTTTTAAGCCAGATTGTACAGCGTTAAACCTGAACGACCTACCTACAGGTTTTCGGTCATAATTCAGAATCTCACAGATGACCAGCTTGTTGGGGTCAAGGCAGAACGGGTCCCTGAACATTTTTACCGGGGTCAGGTACATGTCGTTGTTTGAGCCCTTGGCTTGATATATGCTTGTCCCGCCAGCGTACCATTCTGGGACCTCTAAAATGGAAGAAGATAATTGGTTTTAAAGAATAAACATTGCAAGTTAATACTTGCAGTTTATTATACACACACAGACACCAATTAGATTGCCCAGCAATTAAAATTCCTTTGCCGTAATGAACACAAGGGTGAGCAGCCAATTGTTACCGATCCCTCTATTTTTAGAGCAAATTTAGTTACAATTTAAGAAACAGTTCCATATAAACAAAATGGGTAAATATCTTTTAGAATGTGGGGACATGGATGACATTCCACAATACAAAACATTGTGTTTTTTGTAGAGATGAGCGGGCTCGGATTCCGCTAATCTGAGCCCACCCAAACATTGCGGATACGAACGGGATCTGAGCACTGTTCGGATATTTCCGGCGGGCAAAAAAATGAAAACGAGGCTCTGTCGTCCAAGTCTCGCGTCGAATCTCGCGAGGGGTGGGAGGGAGGGCCCAGAACAATTCCATCTTGTACCTCTTTTTTTGGCATTATGTGCTCAAGCTACCTCGGTGCAACCTTTTGGCCTAAAAACAATATTGTGAGGTGTTCAGAATAGACTGGAAATTAGTGGAAATAATTGTTATTGAATGCTATTGAGGTTAATAATAGCGTAGGAGTGAAGAAAACCCCCACAAAACTGGTTTTTAGCACTTTTTATGTTTTTTTCAAAATAAATCCGACCCAAAACCTTTCGTCAGGTGTTTTGCGAAACAAATCCGAACCCAAAACCTCAAGCAAATCCGAATCCAAAACACAAAACACGAGACACCAAAAGTGGCCGGTGCACATCCCTAGTTTTTTGGGTAAAATTAGGGTCATTTAAATAAACTTAGCATGCAGCTGCTTGTGCAGTGCATGTTGGCACGTATACCAAGTCTTACACTCCACTGGAATGTCACCTTTGAAGACGACAGTAACTTGTGTCTGTCCAGCAATTATCAGACTTTACTGTCTGCACTATGAGGGAATGAACATGCAGTCACAGCAGGATTACATGTGGAAGGGATGGTCTAGGTCTTACCTTCAATAGATTTAGGTTCATAGTCCAGGGTCTTTGTTTTGCAGCGGACCCCTTCCCCGGTCCCATCAATCCACACATAAGTAACTTGAACCTTCCCCCCTTGGGGCAGCTTCATATACTGCTCCCTCACCCCCTTGTTAAGTCTGGAACTGTGAGACACAGACATGGTGGTGGCTGATCTGGAACAAGAAGGGGGGGGAAACACGTTAGAGGTTGGATTGGTTATTTTTGGAAGCTTACCCAACACCAATATGAACTGGCATTATCCATAGATGCTCTTATGAATTAAGCAGGTACAAATCTTTCCACTGGACAAGAACATAGGGACAAACTACACTCCATTAGATTGCAAGCTCTTGGGAACGGGGCTCATATTCACTCCATTTCCCCATACAATTGCAAGTTCAAAAGGCATTTCATGATTGATAAAAAAAATAAAAAATAAAAATTTGAGAAAAAAAAGCCCTAAGGGGTAGAAAAACAGAAGAACTGGATACAACTGGTTGTACAAGTTTACAGCAGACTGATTATTAGACCCCCCTCCTGCTCCAGGGTGCATAGGGGGTGTTAACCCTCTATATCCCAGAATGATCCAGCACACAACAATATGTCCTTAGTGTGCAGCTACATTATACACAAACATATAAGAGCAGAAGATAATTGTAAGCTCTTCTGTCTTAGATATATGGAATATTTACTCTCCTGTAAATAAGCTTTATATACAAACCCAATAATGCCACACAATCAGACTGAGAGACTCTCAAGATACAAAATTAAACTAGTAACAAAATTAACTTTTACAGTAGTAGCAGCCAAGAGAAATGCATTTTGGGGTTTAAAGGTTACATATGAGCCCCAAATAGAACAATGGCCATGAGACCTGGGACTTCCACAGAACAGCTTGTCCTGAGGACAATGTATCATTTTAGGACCACAAAGGAAGGGATTCGTTACATAGAGATACAAATATAAGGAGCACTGCTCCCTACAGCCTGGGAGAGGTGGGAGTTAGGAGCAGCTGATGGTCTCAGCAGCCACATGGCCGGCAGGGAGCAGGGTTAATGCAGAAATACAGAGTACTCCTGAACCCAAGTGGGTCAGGGGGCACATGATGCCCTGTAGGATATGCCCTGCATCCATTCCCAGAGAGATCACATGATGCACATGCCCTCCACACATCCATCCAGGGGGCACATGCCCTGGACAAGCTGGAACAAACACCCCCCAGTAATTACCTTATTAATAGGAATGCAGCTCTGCCCTCTGGATCGTCAGGAAGAAGCAGACATCAACACTGGCTGCAAATACCGGCTCTGGGGCATTTATACTAGCCACTTCCAAGCCACGCCCCCCCTTGGATCAGCCACTGACTGATTTACTACCTATAGATGTGTGAGGCTGCATTAATGTTAGATGCATGTTGTAGTAGTACAAGTAGTAGCACTTGTAGTTGTATTAGTACTAGTAGTAGTTGTTGTAGTAGTAGTACTAGTAGTTGTAGTAGTACTAGTAGTAGTATTAATAGTAGTAGTTGTAGTAGTACTAGTAGTAGTATTAGTAGCAGTAGTTGTTGTAGTAGTAGTAGTACAAGTAGTATTACTTGTAGTTGTATTATTACTAGTAGTAGTAGTACTAGTAGTAGTTGTTGTAGTAGTAGTTGTAGTATTAGTAGCAGTAGTTGTAGTAGTACTAGTAGTAGTTGTAGTAGTACTAGTTGTAGTAGTATTAGTAGCAGTAGTTGTACTAGTACTAGTAGTAGTACTAGTAGTAGTAGTAGTAGTAGTTGTAGTAGTAGTTGTTATAGTAGTATTAGTAGCAGTAGTTGTAGTAGTACTAGTTGTAGTAGTACAAGTAGTAGTACTTGTTGTATTAGTACTAGTAGTAGTTGTAGTAGTAGTTGTAGTATTAGTAGCAGTAGTTGTAGTAGTAGTAGTTGTAGTAGTACTAGTAGTAGTAGTAGTATTAGTAGTAGTAGTTGTAGTAGTTGTTGTAGTACTAGTAGTAGTATTACTAGTAGTAGTAGTTGTAGTATTAGTAGCAGTAGTTGTAGTAGTAGTACTAGTAGTTGTAGTAGTAGTATGTTATGTGTGTATTGTCGCTAACCAATAACGATTGTCGAACCTCGATTTGTGTTTCCAACGCATAAAGATTTATTCGCAATAAGTAGAATAATATGCTCAAGCGAAGTAATAGTAAATACAGCCATTACTTATCGCAGGCGCTCTGGATCCAGTGCAGTCATTCAATCCTGAAGTCTGGGGACAAGATGTCTGCACACTGGATCACAAGCTGCTGCTTATATACACAATCACATACAGTAATACAATGAAGATGGTATAGCTTGCATCTATTAGTCCAGGTCTCAGGAATGTCCAAGGGGTTGTCAATCATTGGCTGGTTCATCCTAAGGAATCCAAAGGAGGGGGTCATCTCTGCAGGGGGTATGCTCTGCTCTTCCCGCCAAGATTCCTTAGTCTTAAGTAGTTCATAATTCCCTATCATTCATAACTTGTTTATGCACTCTACGATTCCCTCGCAGAGTGAACCAATCAGTAGGATATGTAACAAGGTTCATTATGATACCACTCATGATGTGATTCCTTCAACCCGTTCCGTGTATTTCACTAATATGCATGTAACTCTGATATAACATATAAATACTACTATATTTCGACATAACTGACTATGTGTTGCAACTACCATTAATGTGTACTATTTTATAAGTATGCGTGTTTGTGCGAATGTATGGTAAAAAAACAATTACTGTTGCTGCCACGTGTAGTGGATGCGTACGCCCTTTCACGCCGCAGCGTGCCCTTGTACGTAGATGCGTACCGTACGCATCTATTCAGACAAAGACAACCAAGTTCGCTAGACTTTAATTGAAATTACTTTATCCAATTTGCTGACTTCGACAGCTCCACCCTTTGATAGTGTACTAAACTATCACCCAATCACCGTTTCAAGTTCAGGTTTATACAATGCTTTTTCACAGACCATGATCTCGGTATCTGGTACCACCCTTTCAGTCTCTTTCTCAGTGTTACTCCTATGAGACCGTTTTCCACACTTCAACACAGTAGGAACACATTTGACAACTAAACCAATTGCTAAGATGACACCCAGTATAAGGAGAAGGAGCTTACCTACACTAGCAACCATTTCCTGTACCCACTCCCCCAGACCGGAGAACCATTTTGCTGGGTTCAACCATGAGAACCAACCCGCCACCTTTTCCCCCCACCTCATATAACGAAGAATTATGGCTCTTTCGAAATTCCCATTTCAGCTGCAAAACTTCATCCATCTTCCGGTCTATAACCTCTTTAGGGTCTTCCGTATTATTAGTAATGTACGTGCAACATTTGACACCGAACTGGGTGGCCAGTGTCACACAGTACCCACCAGTAATAGAGGTGAGATAATTTAGTACCAGTCTATGTTGCACCAACTCCTTCTTGTACGCTTGTACCTCCCTTCCAGTATACCTGAAAGTGTCATCATACATCTCGGTGATATTATCTATTAATTTGGCTAGGTCTTGGATATATTTAAAGTTTAATGTTCCCTGAGCGGTCCTGGTGAGATCTAGGGCAACCATAACTTGGAAACCAGCAGTTTCACTAATCAATTTTGTAGCTATGGGTTCCTCACCAGGAATCATATTTCTCTTGTAACGGTGTTCATACTGTGTGTGTATGTATGGTGGTGATGTAGTCTTGTGAATACCAACCATTTCTTCATGAGTAATAGTCATGATTTCAGGAACCAGTTTAGCTAAGAAACACAAGCCTTTGAAACTCGGAGTCACCCAGGAATAAGCTTTCCTCCCACAAACAAAATACACATTATCAGGGAGAAAATAAGGAGCAGTATGCCCATGAATTATATCACACAGAGTTTTGATAAAACTACCCATGCCTAGTGTCTCCATTTGTTCTAGACACGTGTCGGCATTAATGACATTTTTACATTTATCTGTAGAGACTTTTCCAATGGATACCTTCTTATGTTTGGTTATACGCCCTAATTTGTGACTTCCATCAACATTCCTGCCTAGTAGTGACCTTGTGAGTCTCCCTCTAAAATGAGTGTGGCGAGCCATTGTCTGAACTGATAGGTCAGCCTCACAATTCTCCAGGCGCTTTGCATGAGATATATTTAGTCACAGCAAAGATCTGCCTATGGAGTATTGTCGAAGCGTCAGACTAGGGGACCTAGTGTTATTGTACCTCCCGTCTATTGGCCTCCCACCCCTCAATTCGAGTACGTCAGATATGTTTAGAGGGAATGGCACTAGTCCTATATTATGCTGCCCTTGCGGCACGTGAGAGCACACCCAACACTCGGTTTGGTTTAGTACCTTACCCACCACGGAGTGATAATCCTCCAAAGGATGCCCGCCTATATTCAGAGTACTGGGGGACTGGCATCGTTGGATGCATCTCTCTTCAACTAGGGATTCGCAGAACTTACAGATACCATACTCATCAGACAATAGCCCCTCACACTGCCTCCGAGTTCCTGAGCTAGCAGACCTTTTCATAACCCCTGGACCAAGTTTGATAATGGGCTGCTCTGAGTATCCTATTAACTTTTCTTCTGCCTCCATTTCATCCGTATCACTCCCAGAACTCTCCTCCGTCCTCCATCCTCCTTCTCAAAAGTAGAATGTCCTAGAAAGAGTAAAAACAAGGAAAATCCTGGAACAAAAGAAAAACAAAAACCGCCACTCCATCGCTGGAAAGATAGTTCTGAGGCAACGTCTCTGGTTCGGGTGTCTCGACTGCAGGCTTTAGGTCTCCCGGAACAGGCTCACAAGTGACAGCTCTGTGTCGTCCGTCTTAGTTTTATCTTGCACTTTCTCCGGATTATGGACTCTCCTGCAGTGGGTGGAATGGACCCAAGTGTCTCTCTCTGCAACCTTCAGTGATGTAGTACTGGTCAGCAGCACTTGGTACGGGCCTTCCCAACGGTCTGTTAAACAATCTGAACGTAAGAAATTACATAACATCATAACATAGTCTCCAGGTTCAACATCATGACAGTTCGTCTCTGGCATACCAGGTGACAGCATTTTTAGTTTTTGTTGTTGTTGTTTTAGCTGTCTACTCATTCTTTTGTACAGTCACTTCATTATTACACTTCAAGTCGTCTTGTGGACTCACGATCAAATGAGGTTGTCGTCCGAACAGTATCTCAAAGGGGGACAGATTAAGAGGAGGTCTAGGAGTGGTTCGAATGCTATGGAGGACCAATGGCAAAGCCTCAGGCCATGCCAACCCAGTTTCAGCCATTATCTTACCCAGCTTGTTCTTTATAGTACCGTTTACTCTCTCCACCTTACCACTAGCTTGTGGTCGGTAAGGGGTGTGGAGTCTGCTACTGATTCCCATGAGTTTACACATATTTTGGAAGATATCACCAGTAAAATGGGTACCCCTATCACTTTCAATGATTCTAGGGATACCGAACCTACACACAAAGTCTTGTACAATTTTCTTTGCAGTGAACACAGCAGTATTAGTGGCTGCCGGATATGCTTCTACCCAACCGGAAAACACATCAATACACACTAACACATACTTTAGATTCCTGCACGGTGGTAATTGGATATAGTCAATTTGTATTACCTGGAAAGGTCCGTCTGTAGGAGGGATGTGGGATGGCTCAGTTGGAATAGTTTTCCCAACATTTTTCCTCAAACAAGTAAGACATGACATTGCTTTCATACTAGCCTGAGAGGAAAATCCGGGAGCACACCAGTATGCTCTCACCAGTTTGCACATACCTTCTTTACCCAGGTGAGTCAGGCCGTGTGCTGCTTCAGCCAGGCTTGGATAGTATGTTCGGGGAGCTACAGGCTTACCTTGTCCATCCCTCCAGAGTTCTGAGGACTCTTGACCACATCCCTTCGCCTTCCAGACCGCCTTTTCCTGCAGGGAACACAAATCTTGCATTTCAATTAATTTCTGCATGTCTAATGTCTGAAAAACCATCATAGTCTCAGTTGATACAGTCATAGGTTGCCCTGCTGCCCATTTAGCAGCTTCGTCTGCCCTGTTGTTGCCCAATGACACTGGGTCTTCTTCAAAGGTATGGGCTTTGCACTTTATGACGGCTACTGTTCTGGGTAACTGTATCGCTGTCAGAAGTCCTTTTATGTGTTGTGAGTGTGCCACTGGTGTACCTGCTGCTGTCGTAAAGTTTCTAAGACGCCAAAGGGCCCCAAAATCGTGCACTACCCCGAAGGCGTACCTAGAGTCAGTATATATATTGGCTGATTTACCCTCTGCCAATTCACACGCTCTCCTTAGTGCTACTAGTTCCGCCACCTGGGCTGAGGTGGACCAAGGGGTTCAGCTTCTACCACATCCTGATCGTCTACAACAGCGTAACCAGTACATAGCTCTCCTGTCTCTGTCTGTCTATGGCAACTTCCGTCTGTATAAAACGTAAAATCTACATTTTCTAAGGGGGTGTCACGTATGTCGGGCCTTGCAGTAAAGGTCTGATTCAGGTGTTCCATACAATCATGCGTGTCAGTATTTTTGCCTAACTCATCATCAACCAGGGTCTCCTCCCCTCCCACCCTTTGTGTCTCTTGAGACACATACGGAAGGTATGTAGCTGGATTTAAAGTGCTACATCGTTTGATGGTGATGTTTGAGGGTGCCATCAGGGCTAGTTCCCACTTTGTGAATCTAGCTGAAGAAACATGTCTGGTTTGGGCTGAATTTAACAGAGCTGATACAGCATGGGGTGTATAGATAGTTGAATTATGTCCTAATACTACGTCCTCGCTCTTACTTACCAGAAGGGCCGTTGCTGCTACACTTCTGAGACATGTTGGGAGTGATCTCGCCACATTGTCTAATTGTGCACTGTAGTATGCTACCGGTCTGCTAGCGTCACCATGTTTCTGTGTGAGGACCCCTGCTGCACAACCATCAGCTTCTGTACAAAATAGCTCAAAAGGCTTTTCATAATCAGGTATTCCCAATGCAGGTGCTCTAGTCAGACTATCTTTAAGATTAAAGAACGCTTGCTCTGACTCTTCTGTGTGTACAACACGTTCTGGTTTTGAGGAAGAGACTAGCTCCTGCAATGGTAATGCCAGAATAGAAAAACCTGGGATCCAGGATCTACAGTATCCACACATCCCCAGGAAAGTACGAATCTGCTTCTGGCTCTGCTGCAGAGTCATGTGTTGTATGGCCTCAATCCTGTCGGTTGTCAGGTGTCTTAGCCCCTTAGTGAGGCAGTGTCCTAAGTATTTGACCTTAGTCTGACATGGCTGTAATTTATCCTTTGCCACCTTGTGCCCTGTTTGTGAAAGATGAAGCAACAACAATTTAGTATCATGTAAACATGACATAAAAGAATCAGAGCACAACAACAAATCGTCCACATATTGAATTAGAACAGACCCATTGTGGGGTTGAAAGGATTGCAAACAGTCATGTAAGGCTTGGGAGAAAATACTGGGGCTGTCAATGAACCCCTGGGGTAGTCTGGTCCATGTGTATTGCACTCCCCTGTAGGAGAATGCAAAAAGGTATTGGCAGTCAGGGTGAAGAGGGACTGAGAAGAAAGCAGAACATAGATCAATGACAGTAAAATGACTGGCAGACAGTGGAATCTGCATGAGGATGACAGCTGGATTCGGCACTACGGGGAATTGGCTCTCAACAACTTTATTAATTCCCCTTAAGTCCTGGACTAATCTATAGCCCCTCCCCCCATTCTTCTTCACAGGGAAAATGGGAATATTTGCTGTACTGGCTGTACGAATTAAAATCCCTTGTTGTAACAGCCTCTCAATAACAGGATATACCCCTAGTTCCACCTCCGGTTTTAATGGATACTGTGGGATTTTTGGAGCTATCCTACCACTTTTTAGATTGACCATGACAGGGGCTACGTTTGCCATCAGTCCAGTGTCCTGTCCATCTCTGGTCCATAGGGAACCTGGTATTTCCAGCAACATCCCCTTTACTTGAGATGGACTGTGTTCTATAACAGTAGAGTGTAACATTAACCTTTGAGGGGTGTCCAATATATCCTGTACCTCTTGTGCGACCTTCTCGGGTATATCTAGGAACACACCATCTGAAGTACAGTATATGACACATCCCATTTTACATAACAAGTCTCTCCCTAGCAAGTTACTAGGAGCCGCTGCAGCCAAGAGAAACAAATGCTTAGTATGCAGAGGCCCGATAGTAACTTCAGCGGGTTTAGTTAGAGGATAATGTAACACTTTTCCCGTTACCCCGATGGCTGGAATTGTTTTACTGGTCATCTGTAGATTGAAAGGAGAGGTTATCACAGATCGGGCCTCCCCTGTATCTACAAGAAAGGTTTGTTTTCTACCAGCTATGACAACTATCATTTTTGGTTCTTCACTCTGACTCTCAGTTAACCTCACTGGCTGTAGACTACAGGTATGACCTGACCCCTAGCGCTGACTATCATTTTCCCGCGCAATATTTGTGGTTATTATATGTGCGGGTAGATGTGAGTCTTCGATTCTAGGTGAATTCTTCCTTGGAGGATATCTATGTGTCCCACCTCTAGGGCTGAATCTGTCTTTTTTACAATCCCTCCTCATGTGTCCTTCTTCATTACAATTGAAACATCTGATCACTCTATGTTTCTTATTATGTGGGTTGTATGCTGGTGGTCGTGTATGCATCCCCTCTAGAGCCTGTATACTCACCGTCATTAACCTATCACCTTTCTCCTCCTTTTGTCTAAAAAGGTTTTTGTCGTGCTCCACAGCAGACTCCCTAAGAGAATCTACCGTGACACCTCTCCAATTAGGTAATGTGGTTTGTACTCTCGTCTTTAAATTTTCTCTAAGGCCATCCATCAGTACTCTTACAGCTACCTCTCTGTGATGTGGGTCCTCACTTATGTTGGATATCCCAGTAAACCGTGTTATCGCTGCTATAGCTCTAGTGAAGTAATCTGCTGCTGTTTCACTATCCTTTTGTTTAATGGTGAAAATCTTACTCCAATTTACTACTACTGGAAAATAGATGGCTAAGTATTTGACAATTTGTTCTATATTCTTTTGGTTAATCTCATCAGTCAAGGTGTCATCTTCCTCCAACAAACAATCTTCAATGAATTTTTGTATGTTAGTATTGGGAGGAAGACACGCCCTCAACACTACACGCCAATCCTTATTGGTTGGTTCGTGGGCATTTCCTAAGTCTTTAACAAATTTCTGACACTTAGCCAACTCTTTTCTACGATCTGGGAATTCAGTCATAATGGAACGTAATTCTGATCTAGTCCAGGGACAATGCATTGTAACATTTCTTAAAGGAACTACACCATCCTTATCCGGTTTCCCATTGGTAACTGATATTGTGCGGACTGGGAACGCACCCTCTGGTACACTGACTTCAGGGGACACTACAGGATTTGCTGGTTCTAGATTTAGAATGCTTTCACTCCTAGTGATCACGTTACTCTCACCTATCTCAGCCATTTTCTCATACTTGCGCTGAGCCTCTAGTACACTAACAGCATGGGCAATGGCCGAAATCACAGTGGGTTCATCTTCATTTTCAGATACACTTGATTTAAACTGGCTTAAAACAGGATACAACTTAGCAATTTTTCTATTTTCAGTTTTAACAATGGCTGTACTTACCCCTCCCGCGACACAAGGTGGCAGGGGCGCGCTAGCGCTGAGTTCGCCACGCTTCTCAACAGTTACATCCGCCTTGCGCGCGCTTTTCGCCACGCCTACTTCCGGTTTGCATTCGCTGCTCTGCCACGTGTTACCTTCCATTTGCCACAATTTTAAACAATCATTATGTCTATTTCTCTTTTTCGTTGACTTGATCAACCATATTTTATCTTTTACAGTATTTAGTACCTCTGCATTAAAACTTCCTATTGTTGGGAAAGGCCTATCACAATCTTTGGTCATCTTGACCCACGTGTCACAATACACAGTTGCGTATGCACCATATTTCTTACACATGAGAAACCTCGCTGAACCAATAGGGCCTTCCTTAGGCAGTACACTGACCATCTCTAGCGTATGCTTAGCACCCATGTTGAATATCACCAATCTATGCAGACCACTTTCAACAATTTGCTACAAACACTCTACCGCTAGAGATCTCTTATTGGCCGTGGACGTATTTGCTCAAGCCGCGTACACTCACTTCCTCTTGTATTAAACAAGGACCCCTAACACAGACAATATCACTGTGGGACCCAAGGGCTATCAGCTCCTCGATACCCTGGCTAAACCACAAAAATCTGTTGAGTTTATTATAACTGGGAGAACAAAGTCGATACAATCAACCAGCCTTTCCAATATAATTCCTCCTAGCTGCTTCACCAATTCGCACTAAAGATGCGGTTAGATCGCACTGCCTACCAATACTAATTATTAGCAAATCTTGCGATCTATTGGTAGCGCTTTGCGAAAACTCGGTTTTCGCATTCGGTATACCTGCCCTGTATACCGTCCTTCAGTTGGGCAATCTGCCTCGTCAGACAGCAACTGAGCACAATGAATAATAAACAGTGTATCTACGTTACAACATCACACACTATACACCTTTTCTGCGCAGAAAATCAAAAGTTCCCAACAACAGTAATAATATCTCAGAGGCTTTCACAAGTAATTATACTATGCATGTATAATAACTATCAAAACGATTGTTTAACCACGTGGCAAATCTACCGGAAGTTCACGTACGCACAGCAGGAAATACACATATGCTAAGCAATGCAAAACAGTTAAAGCGCACAATGACAGAAAAAATAAACAGTTTTCGCTTTTGTCCCTAGGTTCTAGTTAGCGTGCCCTAGATAATGCAAAACGGACATTCGGTTTCGCAACACAGAGTAAAATTCAGGTTTTGAACACAATGCGTTCTTACCCGTTTATGACGCGTCTCCACCCTTTGTTGAGGAACCGAAATCCGTTGGTCTTGCGTATCATCGGCAACGAAACCTCCAAAGCTCACGAGCCCCCAAATTGTTATGTGCGTATTGTCGCTAACCAATAACGATTGTCGAACCTCGATTTGTGTTTCCAACGCACAAAGATTTATTCGCAATAAGTAGAATAATATGCTCAAGCGAAGTAATAGTAAATACAGCCGTTACTTATCGCAGGCGCTCTGGATCCAGTGCAGTCATTCAATCCTGAAGTCTGGGGACAAGATGTCTGCACACTGGATCACAAGCTGCTGCTTATATACACAATCAAATACAGTAATACAATGAAGATGGTATAGCTTGCATCTATTGGTCCAGGTCTCAGGAATGTCCAAGGGGTTGTCAATCATTGGCTGGTTCATCCTAAGGAATCCAAAGGAGGGGGTCATCTCTGCAGGGGGTATGCTCTGCTCTTCCCGCCAAGATTCCTTAGTCTTAAGTAGTTCATAATTCCCTATCATTCATAACTTGTGAATGCACTCTACGATTCCCTCGCAGAGTGAACCAAACAGTAGGATATGTAACAAGGTTCATTATGATACCACTCATGATGTGATTCCTTCAACCTGTTCCGTGTATTTCACTAATATGCATGTAACTCTGATATAACATATAAATACTACTATATTTCGACATAACTGACTATGTGTTGCAACTACCATTAATGTGTACTATTTTATAAGTATGCGTGTTTGTGCAAATGTATGGTAAAAGACCAATTACTGTTGCTGCCACGTGTAGTGGATGCGTACGCCCTTTCACGCCGCAGCGTGCCCTGGTACATCGATGCGTACCGTACGCATCTATTCAGACAAAGACAACCAAGTTCGCTAGACTTTAATTGAAATGACTTTATCCAATTTGCTGACTTCGACAAGTAGTACTAGTTGTAGTAGTACAAGTAGTAGTACTTGTAGTTGTATTAGTAGTAGTAGTAGTAGTACTAGTAGTAGTTGTTGTTGTAGTATTAGTAGTAGTTGTAGTAGTAGTACTAGTAGTAGTAGTAGTAGTAGTAGTTGTAGTAGTAGTAGTACTAGTAGTAGTATTACTAGTAGTAGTAGTTGTAGTAGTTGTTGTTGTAGTATTACTAGTAGTAGTTGTAGTTTTAGTAGCAGTAGTACTAGTAGTAGTTGTAGTAGTACTAGTTGTAGTAGTACTTGTAGTTGTATTAGTAGTAGTAGTACTAGTAGTAGTAGTAGTATTAGTAGCAGTAGTACTAGTAGTAGTTGTAGTAGTAGTACTAGTTGTAGTAGTACAAGTAGTAGTACTTGTAGTTGTATTAGTAGTAGTAGTAGTATTAGTAGCAGTAGTTGTAGTAGTACTAGTAGTAGTAGTAGTATTACTAGTAGTAGCAGTAGTAGTTGTAGTAGTAAATGTTGTAGTAGTAGTAGTACTAGTAGTAGTATTAGTAGTAGTAGTAGTAGTAGTAGTACAAGTAGTAGTACTTGTAGTTGTATTAGTACTAGTAGTAGTACTAGTAGTATTTGTAGTAGTAGTAGTTGTAGTAGTACTAGTAGTAGTAGTAGTAGTACTAGTTGTAGTAGTAGTAATACTTGCAGTTGTATTAGTACTAGTAGTAGAACTAGTAGTAGTAGTTGTAGTAGTACTAGTAGTAGTTATAGTAGTAGTACTAGTTATAGTAGTACTTGTAGTTGTATTAGTACTAGTAGTAGTAGTACTAGTAGTAGTTGTATTATTAGTAGCAGTAGTTGTAGTAGTAGTAGTAGTGCTAGTTGTAGTAGTACAAGTAGTAGTACTTGTAGTTGTATTAGTAATACTAATAGTAGTTGCTGTTGTAGTAGTTGTAGTATTAGTAGCAGTAGTTGTAGTAGTACTAGTAGTTGTAGTAGTAGTAGTAGTACTAGTAGTTGTAGTAGTACTAATAGTAGTATTAGTAGTAGTTGTAGTAGTTGTTGTTGTAGTAGTAGTAGTATTACTAGTAGTAGTTGTAGTAGTAGTTGTTGTTGTAGTAGTACTAGTAGTATTACTAGTAGTAGTAGTTGTTGTAGTATTAGTAGCAGTAGTAGTACTAGTAGTAGTTGTAGTAGTAGTAGTACTAGTTGTAGTAGTACAAGTAGTAGTACTTGTAGTTGTATTAGTAGTACTAGTAGTAGTTGTAGTAGTAGTGCTAGTTGTAGTAGTACAAGTAGTAGTAGTAGTAGTAGTACTAGTAGTTGTTGTAGTAGTAGTAGTAGTAGTTGTTGTAGTAGTTGTAGTAGTAGTAGTTGTAGTAGTAGTTATAGTAGTAGTACTAGTAGTTGTAGTAGTAGTAGTACTAGTAGTAGTATTAGTAGTAGTAGTTGTTGTAGTAGTACTACTAGTAGTAGTATTACTAGTAGTTGTAGTAGTAGTTGTTATAGTAGTACTAGTAGTAGTATTACTAGTAGTAGTTGTAGTATTAGTAGCAGTAGTTGTAGTAGTACTAGTAGTAGTTGTAGTAGTACAAGTAGTAGTACTTGTAGTTGTATTAGTAGTACTAGTAGTAGTTGTTGTTGTAGTAGTAGTAGTAGTTGTTGTAGTAGTAGTTGTAGTAGTAGTAGTTATAGTAGTAGTACTAGTAGTTGTAGTAGTAGTAGTAGTAGTACTAGTAGTAGTATTAGTAGTAGTAGTTGTTGTAGTACTACTAGTAGTAGTATTACTAGTAGTTGTAGTAGTAGTAGTTGTTATAGTAGTACTAGTATTATTATTATTATTAATATTTATTTATAAGGCGCTACAAGGCATCCGCAGCGCCGTACAGAGACAAACAAAATCACAATACAATGGGAGACAGCACAGTACAGTAAACACAGCAACTCAGTACGCTCAATGCACAGCAAGAGAGGGCGGGGAAGGGGGAGGGAGGATCCGAAAACGACGGGGCCCAAGAAGGGGGGCGCGGAAGACAGGGAGACCCCCAGGGGGGAGGAGGGAGCGAAAGTGGATGTGGGGTGGAGGACCTTTGAGGAGGAGGGCTAAGTAGCTGGAGAGCAGAGTTAGAAGTGGTGGAAACAGGAGGAGAGATGGCCCTGCTCAGAGGAGCGTACAGTCTAAGGGGAGGGGTGGACAGACAGAGAGACGCAGGGGAGAGAGAGAGAGTAGGGGGACAGAGGCAGAAGATAAGGTAGGAAGTTAAGTGGGAGACAGAAAGGCTTTAAGAAAAAGGTGGGTTTTTAGGGCCCGTTTGAAGCTGGACAGATTAGGGGAAGTTCTGATGGAGGGAGGGAGCTTGTTCCAGTGGAGGGGGGCAGCGCGGGCGAAGTCTTGGATACGCGCGTGGGAGGAGGTTATAAGGGGGGAAGAGAGGCGACGGTCAGAGGCAGAACGGAGAGGGCGGGATGGAGCATGAATAGAGAGGAGGGTGGAGATGTAGGGTGCAGTGGAGTTGGCGAGGGCCTTGTAGGTGAGTGTGAGGAGCTTAAAGAGGATTCTGAAGGGGAATGGGAGCCAGTGAAGGGCTAGGTAGAGGGGGGAGACAAAAGAGGAGCGGCGAGAGAGGAAAATAAGCCTAGCTGCAGCGTTAAGGACGGATCGAAGGGGATCGAGATGAGAGTGGGGGAGGCCAGTGAGGAGGAGGTTACAGTAGTCCAGGCGGGAGATGATCAGAGAGTGGATAAGGCATTTGGTGGCATCTTGGGAGAGGAAGGGCCAGATGCGAGCGATGTTGCGCAGCTGGAAGCGGCAGGATTTAGCAAGAGAGAGGATGTGGGGGCCAAAGGAGAGAGAGGAATCGAGGATGACACCAAGGCAGCGAAGTTGGGGGACAGGGGAGATAGAGGTGTTGTCGACAGTGATGGAGAGGTCAGAAGGGGATGGGGTATGAGAGGGAGGAAAAACTATGAGCTCAGTTTTGGCAAGGTTAAGTTTGAGGAATCGAGAGGACCTCCAGGAGGAGATGGCAGAGAGGCAGGCGGACACCCTAGAGAGGAGGGAGGGAGAGAGATCAGGAGAGGAGAGGTATAGTTGAGTGTCGTCAGCGTAAAGGTGGTAGCTGAAGCCGAAGGAGCTGATGAGTTCACCCAGGGAGGAGGTGTATAGAGAGAAGAGTAAGGGTCCCAGAACAGAGCCCTGAGGGACCCCGACTGGAAGGGTGGATGGGGGGGAGAGAGACCCAGAGGTGGTGACAGAGAAGGAACGGTGAGTAAGGTAAGAGGTGAACCAGGACAGGACTGGGCCGGAGAGGCCGAAAGACTGGAGGGTGTGAAGGAGGAGGGGGTGGTCAACGGTGTCAAAGGCTGCAGAGAGGTCAAGGAGGATGAGAAGGGAGAAGTGGCCCCTCGCTTTTGCAGAGAGGAGGTCATTGGTGACTTTAGCCAGGGCAGTTTTTTAG
Source organism: Mixophyes fleayi (assembly GCF_038048845.1). Lineage (NCBI taxonomy): Eukaryota > Metazoa > Chordata > Amphibia > Anura > Limnodynastidae > Mixophyes > Mixophyes fleayi. Next base: position 130,587,125 of record NC_134410.1, on the reverse strand, counting down.
TAGTAGTATTACTAGTAGTAGTTGTAGTATTAGTAGCAGTAGTTGTAGTAGTACTAGTAGTAGTTGTAGTACTAGTTATAGTAGTACAAGTAGTAGTACTTGTAGTTGTATTAGTAGTACTAGTAGTAGTAGTACTAGTAGTAGTTGCTGTTGTAGTAGTTGTAGTATTAGTAGCAGTAGTTGTAGTAGTACTAGTAGTTGTAGTAGTAGTACTAGTAGTTGTAGTAGTACTAATAGTAGTATTAGTAGTAGTAGTTGTAGTAGTTGTTGTTGTACTAGTAGTAGTAGTAGTATTACTAGTAGTAGTTGTAGTAGTAGTTGTTGTAGTAGTACTAGTAGTAGTAGTATTACTAGTAGTAGTAGTTGTTGTTGTAGTATTAGTAGCAGTAGTAGTACTAGTAGTAGTTGTAGTAGTAGTAGTACTAGTTGTAGTAGTACAAGTAGTAGTACTTGTAGTTGTATTAGTAGTACTAGTAGTAGTTGTAGTAGTAGTGCTAGTTGTAGTAGTACAAGTAGTAGTTGTTGTAGTAGTAGTTGTAGTAGTAGTAGTAGTAGTAGTTATAGTAGTAGTACTAGTAGTTGTAGTACTAGTAGTAGTAGTAGCAGTTGTAGTAGTACTACTAGTAGTAGTATTACTAGTAGTTGTAGTAGTACTAGTAGTAGTATTACTAGTAGTAGTTGTAGTATTAGTAGCAGTAGTTGTAGTAGTACTAGTAGTAGTTGTAGTACTAGTTGTAGTAGTACAAGTAGTAGTACTTGTAGTTGTATTAGTAGTACTAGTAGTACTAGTAGTAGTTGTTGTAGTAGTAGTAGTTGTTGTAGTAGTAGTTGTAGTAGTTATAGTAGTAGTACTAGTAGTTGTAGTAGTAGTAGTAGTACTAGTAGTAGTATTAGTAGTAGTAGTTGTTGTAGTAGTACTACTAGTAGTAGTATTACTAGTAGTTGTAGTAGTAGTTGTTATAGTAGTACTAGTAATAGTATTACTAGTAGTTGTAGTATTAGTAGCAGTAGTTGTAGTAGTACTAGTAGTAGTTGTAGTACTAGTTGTAGTAGTACAAGTAGTAGTACTTGTAGTTGTATTAGTAGTACTAGTAGTAGTAGTAGTACTAGTAGTAGTTGCTGTTGTAGTAGTTGTAGTATTAGTAGCAGTAGTTGTAGTAGTACTAGTAGTTGTAGTAGTAGTAGTACTAGTAGTTGTAGTAGTACTAATAGTAGTATTACTAGTAGTAGTTGTAGTAGTAGTTGTAGTAGTAGTAGTATTACTAGTAGTAGTAGTTGTTGTAGTATTAGTAGCAGTAGTAGTACTAGTAGTAGTTGTAGTAGTAGTAGTACTAGTTGTAGTAGTACAAGTAGTAGTACTTGTAGTTGTATTAGTAGTACTAGTAGTAGTTGTAGTAGTAGTGCTAGTTGTAGTAGTACAAGTAGTAGTAGTAGTAGTAGTAGTACTAGTAGTAGTTGTTGTTGTAGTAGTAGTAGTTGTTGTAGTAGTAGTTATAGTAGTAGTACTAGTAGTTATAGTAGTAGTAGTACTAGTAGTAGTATTAGTAGTAGTAGTTGTTGTAGTAGTAGTAGTACTAGTAGTTGTAGTAGTAGTAGTACTAGTAGTAGTATTACTAGTAGTTGTAGTAGTAGTTGTTATAGTAGTACTAGTAGTAGTATTACTAGTAGTAGTTGTAGTATTAGTAGCAGTAGTTGTAGTAGTACTAGTAGTAGTAGTACTAGTTGTAGTAGTACAAGTAGTAGTACTTGTAGTTGTATTAGTAGTACTAGTAGTAGTTGTTGTAGTAGTAGTAGTAGTAGTACTAGTTGTAGTAGTAGTACTTGTAGTTGTATTAGTAGTACTAGTAGTAGTAGTGCTAGTTGTAGTAGTACAAGTAGTAGTAGTATTAGTAGTAGTAGTAGCAGTAGTACTAGTAGTAGTTGTTGTAGTAGTAGTAGTTGTAGTAGTAGTTGTAGTAGTAGTTATAGTAGTAGTACTAGTAGTTGTAGTTGTAGTAGTACTAGTAGTAGTATTAGTAGTAGTAGTTGTTGTTGTAGTAGTACTAGTAGTTGTAGTAGTACTAGTAGTAGTATTACTAGTAGTTGTAGTAGTAGTTGTTATAGTAGTACTAGTAGTAGTATTACTAGTAGTAGTTGTAGTATTAGTAGCAGTAGTTGTAGTAGTACTAGTAGTAGTTGTAGTACAAGTAGTAGTACTTGTAGTTGTATTAGTAGTACTAGTAGTAGTAGTACTAGTAGTAGTAGTAGTAGTTGTTGTAGTAGTATTACTAGTAGTTGTAGTAGTTGTTATAGTAGTACTAGTAGTAGTATTACTAGTAGTAGTTGTAGTATTAGTAGCAGTAGTTGTAGTAGTACTAGTAGTAGTTGTAGTACTAGTTGTAGTAGTACAAGTAGTAGTACTTGTAGTTGTATTAGTAGTACTAGTAGTAGTTGTTGTAGTAGTATTACTAGTAGTTGTAGTAGTAGTTGTTATAGTAGTAGTAGTATTACTAGTAGTAGTTGTAGTATTAGTAGCAGTAGTTGTAGTAGTACTAGTAGTAGTTGTAGTACTAGTTGTAGTAGTACAAGTAGTAGTACTTGTAGTTGTAGTAGTAGTACTAGTAGTAGTAGTAGTTGTTGTAGTAGTATTACTAGTAGTTGTAGTAGTAGTTGTTATAGTAGTAGTAGTATTACTAGTAGTAGTTGTAATATTAGTAGCAGTAGTTGTAGTAGTACTAGTAGTAGTTGTAGTAGTAGTTGTAGTAGTACAAGTAGTAGTACTTGTAGTTGTATTAGTAGTACTAGTAGTAGTATTAGTAGTAGTAGTAGTAGTTGTTGTAGTAGTACTACTAGTAGTAGTATTACTAGTAGTTGTAGTAGTAGTTATAGTAGTACTAGTAGTAGTATTACTAGTAGTAGTTGTAGTAGTAGTAGTACTAGTAGTAGTATTAGTAGTTGTTGTAGTAGTACTACTAGTAGTAGTAATACTAGTAGTTGTAGTAGTAGTTGTTATAGTAGTACTAGTAGTAGTATTACTAGTAGTAGTTGTAGTAGTATTAGTAGCAGTAGTTGTAGTAGTACTAGTAGTAGTTGTAGTAGTACAAGTAGTAGTACTTGTAGTTGTATTAGTAGTACTAGTAGTAGTAGTACTAGTAGTAGTTGTTGTAGTAGTAGTAGTTGTAGTAGTAGTTCTGGGATAAGAGCAGCAACATCATCCCAGAAAGAGGCGGTACGTGGGCAGGACCACCAAATGTGGAGGAAGGACCCCTGTTTCCCACAACCTCTCCAACATGAGTCAGAGGTGGAACCATAGATTCTTTTCAGCCTAGTGGGGACCAGGTACCAACGATAATATATTTTATATGCGTTTTCCTTGACAAGGGATGAGATGGATGTCTTAGAGAATCTCTCTCTAATTGTTGCCCAGGTGTCCCCGTCCGGCGGTTCGCCCAAGTCAGCCTCCCACCTGAGTTCATGGATGGGGGTGTTGGTTTGTTTGTAGGAGACTAGGACGCCATATAGTGTGGAAATAATCCCCCTTTGCAGAGGCGAGTGTACACACAGGGATTCCAGGGGGGTTAAAGGTCTTGTTATATCAGGTTTAGGAAGGGAGTCCACATAGTGTTTCATTTGGAGTAAAGCAAACAGGCTTTAAATTTCTAAATTTAAAGGGAAGTCAAATTTCTCTCGCAGCAACGGTAGTGAAATACATTGGTTTGCCTGTAAAACGTCCCCCACCATCCTGATATCTCTGTCTTGCCAGGCCTTGAAACGGGAGGAGAATTGTCCTGGGGTAAAGGCGGGATTGTCCCAGAGAGGTGTTATAGGGGAATGAGTGGAGATGAGCTTGAAGTGGAACTTGCAATAATCCCAGATCTGACATGTGAAAAGGGCCACAGGGTGAGATTTCAGCCAGAGAGATCTGGCGCCCATTGGTACCCCCAGAGCTGTACCTAAGGACGATACACGGCAACAGGAGGCCTCAAGATCAATCCATTGAGGACCTTGGCATTTTGTAAACCACGTCACAGCCTGGCTCAGGTGGGCAGCCATATAATATAAGCGGATGTCCAGAAATCCCCTGCCGCCACTAACAGTTGCTCTACACAGAGTAGTGAAACTAGTGCGTGGGGGTTTACGCTCCCACGTGAATTGAGAGAACCAGCGATGCAATTTGATTTGGATGGATCTAGGTACCTGCATCGGGAGAGTTTGGAAAAGATAAAACAAACGGGGGAGGATATTCATCTTGAGAGCTACTATCTAACCCAGCCAGGAGATGATTCATTTTTGCCACCTGAGCAGGTCTAATTTTATTTCTTTAATTATGGAGGGGAAGTTTTCTGCATATAAGGATTCGTATTTGGCAGTAATATAGACTCCAAGGTATTTTAGTTTTGTATGCCGCCAGGAAAAGTTAAAGTTACTTTTAAGAAGACCCAGGGTGGGAGATGATACATGGAGAGCGAGGGACTCCATTTTGGATAGGTTAATCTTATAATCAGAAGCCGAACCATAAGCTGCAAGAATGGAAAACAGATTTGGGAGCGAGATGTGGGGAGAAGTTAACGTAACAAGGATGTCGTCCTCGAATATGCTAAGTTTATATTCATCGGAGTCGACCGTAAACCCTTTGATATCTGGGGAAAAGTGGACCATGGCCGCCAGCGGCTCAATCACAAGAGCAAAGATCAGAAGGGAGAGTGGGCACCCCTGACGAGTGCCATTGGTAGTTGACATCTGGGAGGAGACCACCCCATTTACTGAAATCCTAGCAGAGGGGTTTGAGTATAGAGCTTGGATACCTTGAAGAAAAGTGCCCTCAAAACCAAATGCCCCGAGGGTTTCCAACATGAAGGGCCAGCTGATTCGGTCGAAAGGCCTTCTCTGTGGCCAGAGAAATCACTACAGCCGGGGTTTTGGTAGAGCTGAAAAAGTAAAACAAGGAGAAGGCACACAAGCAAACATAACCATCGCAAACAAAACTGTCCTGAGGTTGTAAAAATTCAAAAGGCACTCGCCAAGTATTAACAGAAAGCCCAACAATGGGCAGGTAGAGCCCAAATATGATAGGTAATGAATGTTCAGGTGATTGGGGGGTTGGCCTTCTTAGAGGAAGCGGTGTGCCAGATTTTCCTTGGAGCTCTCTGTGCTAGAAGGGTAGCGCTGTGCTCAGAAGACTGTTCCGGCACAAGGAGGTTCCGTTTCTGAAGCAGAGATCGAGCTTCCCCCATGGATTTAGCGAACAGCACTCTACCCTCTCTCTGGACTAGAAGGGCGAAGGGGAAGCCCCATCTGTATTTTATGTTGTGATCTCTAAGGGTCTGAGTCACATCCTTCATCTCTCTCCGTTTGATTAAAGTAGAGGCAGCTAGATCTTGAAACAATATCATTTTAACCCCATCCATGAGAATCTCCTGGCATCTTCTAGCTTTCTCGAAGAATTTGTTCTTTTGCCTTGTAGTAGTGTAGGTGAAGAATAACATCTCTCAGGGAATCGCTATCTTGTGATCGAGGGCGAAGTGCCCTATGGGCTCTGTCTAGCAGGAACAGGTCGTCGGAGATAGAGGGGGCCAGCATACGGAAGAGTCGAAGAAGATAGTCCTCGAGGTGTGGCCCTTCCGCAGACTCTGGGATATTACGAATTCCGAGATTGTTTCGCCTGCCTTGGTTCTCAGCGTCTTCCTGTTTATCAGCAAGGTCCTGAAGAATATGTCGAATAGAAGCAAATTCTTGTTCTGAAGATTTTTGGAATTGGACAATTTCATCATGAGACCGCTCTAAGGTATCAACCCGATTGCCGATTTCAGCGACCTCATTAGAGAGATTGGACATAGCTTTAGTCACTTCATCTTTAATGACCTGTTTAATATTTCTCATTTCGGAGAGAAGGGCAGCAATGTCCGCTTTAGTGGAGTGAGCAGAAGGGTCATCACAAAGAATCCATTTCAGGATCACTACCAGGTAAAGATGGTGAGGACGTCTGTCTGGACGAAGCGTTGTGGCTTGGGGTAAGGTATTTCACAGGTGATTGAGAGCCTGATTTCTTATTTTTGGACATTCTCATAAGAAGTGGGTAGAGATTAGGAGTATACATGACCAGCTAGACACACAGGTGATGTTCTAATAAAGAGTGGTCCACGCACCGGGCTAAATGAAGTATCACATTGTAATTAATCGAACAACCAAAAGCAGATAAGTCAGGAATACCAGCTTACGAGGTAATGCCAATATCAGGGGACCAACATGAGGACAGAAGGAGGTTGTCTACGATAGAAAGATTTGTAAGAGTATTCAGTGCACAGGTGTGTGAATATGTTATGACCAGTGAGTGGGAAGCTGAATATATGCCGTGGGGTTGAGGCACCATCTAGTGATGACTTGGGTGCACAGCCAATGACAGTTTTACAGATTATATTCGGCTCTTATGTAGATGGGTAATACACATACAGTATGTAGCTGCCTATGAGAGGCAATCCATGAGCAGAGATTTACACACCGAGACTGGGGTCCTTATGCATTAGAGTGAGAGGCATTGGAGAAAGATTTATGTTGGTCTTAGCCCTTAACTGTATAGATAGAGGGAAGGTGCTAAATGGTGATAAACCCCTAGGTGTGCTCACGAGCAGGAGTGGTGACAGGAATCAGTATTGAGCTGTCCAGCTAGTATACAGAATGTAGGTAAAGCAGGGGTTTTCAGCATCCAACCTGCTAACACTAGTTAGTGAGCTCTGTGACCAGAGCTCTTCAACTCCACGGTGTCCAGCAAGTGGGATCGATGCAAATGTGTGCTTACCCGATAAGTAGTGACCAGAGCCTCCTCGAGCAGCACAGCACGAAGGGGGAGCAGATCTGCACATCCAAAGAGGCAGGAGCTGAGCAGGGTATTGGGTGGTTAGTCTTCCGCAGCCCCGACAGGCTGTCCTCCCTGCCGATAAACAAGTCTGCGAGGTCCGACTGGCAGGGGAGCAACAGGCGCGGCGTCCAGATATCAGGCAACAGAGCTGTGTCTCACTCAAGCTCCACAGCTAAGGTAAGCTGTGGAGGTAACAGGTAAGAAGCGGTGGGGGAATCTGGCGGGTAACGGGCACCTCAGGGGACCACCGCGATCACACAATCCAGACAGCACGCTTAACACCCTGCCTCCACGCTCCTCCGGGTCTCTACACACAGTTATGTTAGGGGTCCGTAGGTGCAGGGTAGCCTGATGAGCTCCGGCCCAGTACTCCGGGGCAGCACACACTGCCGGCTATTTGCGCGCCAAATTCCCTGGGCAGCGATATAATGTAGATTGCGAGCCTCCAGGAGCAGCGAACCCGGAACTATCTACAGCTATGTGTAGAATAAGGCACCCTCTTTCCACTGGTGGTATTTAGGCACGGGTACAGACAAATGCAAGCTGGATGTCCTAGCAAAACACACGGCTCAGGGCAGAGCAGTTAGAAAAGCTGACTGTCCATTTCAGCAGCCAAGCCACATCCCCCCCTATATATATATATATATATATACGTTTAATTACACACATCCTTTAACTCTTTCCCATTAGAACTTTTTTACAAAATATGGATAGGTGTAAAGTTATCCTTTCACCCTCCTCTCATTAGTCTATGCAACATGGCTATATCTACTGAGTGCCTGCTCTATAAAAGTCTGAATTAGTTCTAACCGGTCCTTCATAATGACAGCTGATGACAAATTTTTAAAGTGTCCTCTATCTATATATATATATATGTTTAATTATATACATCCATGTATCCATCTGTTCTGCTAGAATCAAACTTACCTACATCATATAACTATTTTTGCTGTACAGCTTTATCTTATTTAGTTTTGTTTTTTTGTTTAATTTGATTTATTTCATTATACTATGTCTTTTGTCTAAACTCTACAATAAAAATTACTTGATTTAAAAAAGTACTGGTTGTAGTAGTAATAGTAGTAGTAGTTGTACTAGTAGTAGTAGTATTAGTAGTACTAGTAATAATAATAGTAGTAGTAGTAGTAGTAATAATAGTAGTAGTTGTACTAGTAGTAGTGCTAGTAGTAGTATTAGTACTAGTAGTAGCAGTAGTATTAGTAGTAGTAAGACTCAAAAAATATTTAAAATATGCCACTTAAAATCAATAAAACTAGTGATCAGCCACATATTCCTCAATAGCATGATCAAGGGCAGCTCATATGCCAAATTAAGAATTCTGCCACACAGAGAAGTTAAGGAAATGAGGGTAAGCTCTACTAAGACACTGTATCTAGGCCTGTTTAGTATCAAAAGAGGGACAAATTCATAGGGGATTTATTACTAATTAAATTGGGTCTGTGTGACGCTCCGCAGAAAAGTTTGCTCACATAGTAGAATCGGGTAGTAAATCAGGCAACATGCAAGTGAATTGAAAAAAGTATCACAGACCACAACCCCCGGGAGGTGGGAAAGGTGTAAAGGTGTCTTTAAAAAGCTGAGACCAGTTACAACAAATTGCCAGTCTTTTGGGAAAATCAATCCACATTGATAGGCTGTCCATCTTCCTAGCCAATTTCCCATGGCACAGATTATACAACTCATGTAAGTGATACTCTGAATGTAACCCCTATTATCTTAAACTGCTTTGCTTGTGTATGTTATGTCAATTGTTTATTAATTGTTTTTCTTTATATCTGTATGACCTGTACTTTTGTATATTAAATCTATAATTTAGTAAGTTGCGTCCTTGATACTGTAACGAATCCATTAGCCTGTTAAGAACAATATAGCTCAACCAAGTTAACCCTTTGAATGCCGGTGTGTGATTTGTTAATACATTTGATTAACAAGCCTAGTGTGTGCTTGCATTTCACATTTGTGTAACAGTCTGGAGGTGTTAAGAGTTATCGCTTTGTTTGCTGGTGTGGGTCTTGCTAGTCTGTGAGCAGTTAGAAACCTTGTGTGCCAGTGTGGGACAGTATATTGGGGTCCTATTGCCCATATTCAATAGGTGGTAGCAAAACCTGAAGTGTGTGAGGTGTGAGCACTGTTTAATGACGATTCAGTAGGTCTATAACCTGTGTGATAGGTAGAGAGAGACTGCGGGCTGGAATCATGTGTAACCTCATACAGCGAACACCCCAAAGTCACAGTAGTTGGGAGCGTGTTCGTGACACTATGTTATAATGCTGCACTTTTCTGGCTGCATTGTTATAGTGCTGTAGGAATGTCGTATCATAGTAACACTACAGCAATCACTATTTCCCCTCACCTGGGACTCACAGGTGCAAGGACACAAGTCATACCTGGCTCAGGTGACACTATGTATAATATAGATCCTTACACAATATTTAAAAGGACGCTGACCCTTTTGTTTTCATTCCCTTTTAATATTTGTAAATATTAAAAGTTCTATGTATAAGTACAGTCAATACTTGCCGAAAAACTCCCGAATTCCGGATAGGTCTCCTGGATTCCCGGGAGAGCAGGCAGTTCTCCAGCATCTGGAAAAATTTGTAATTTAGGCTCCCCGCTACGATATTATGAGTCATTTCAACACAGGGGTGGGGCTTAATGATGGAATTCACTTCCCATCACCCCTCTCCCTCCCCACATACTGCCAGCACACCACCCCTTCAGTGTCTCCGGGAGGGGAAAAATAGGAAGTTGGTGAGCTTGGTATAATCTTGTTCTAGGACTAGATCTCTGATGGTGCTAGTGTAGAGCTCACCAATCAGTACAGTTGCCATTAATTGTCTTCCCTTCCCCATGATCTCATTATCTGTTCTTAGAGGTTTCCTATCAATCTTACTGAGAGCGATAATCGTCATCGCACAATCGCTGGGGGGGGGGGATCCTTTGGCGAGATGTATATGTGACATCACAAAGACCATTCTCAATAGGGTCCACTGTGTATTAGGTTTATGTATGCTCATATATTGCCCTGCTGCTTACTTGCTCCTGTGTTTATAAATACATGTAAATTGCATTAAAAAAAAAAAAGGTGCAGATTTGTGTAACTTATATTCTGTAAAGGAGAAATGTTATGTCTTTTGTCTACAGAGACGGAGCCCCTATGGGCCGGGGAAATAGAGTGCAACAAACAAGACGTGGGGAGAAAGCATGTGAGGTGGTTGGGACCTCTGCAGGTAAGTGAGATGTGTCCTCTAATCAGGGGCGGGTTGGCCTGGGACGCAGGGGGGCATCGGCCCCCCGGGCCGCTCAGAATCACGGCTGTTAGGGCCGCCTGCTCCCCGGAAGTAATATCAATGTGATGCGGCCGCCTGTGCGGCGTGTGTCCCCCGGGCTGACGTCCGTCAGCCCGCGCCTGTCTCTAATAAGTGTCATTGGTTAGGTCTAATTTTACCATCATATCTCACTATGGGGTCTATTTATGACCCTTCGTTTTTTTCACTTGATACTTTTCAATCCTTATCTCCTTGATAAGGATTGAAAAGTAACGGCTATGTATTAAAAAACTTCTCAGGGACAGCAGTGCTGATAACCTGCTGTCCCTGAGAAGTGACTCCCCTGATCATCGCAGTCTTTTCTCATTTTTCAAGGCTGCGGTGATCATCTCTTTTTTTTTTTTTTCTTTTTTCGTTAGTGTGCATGCACCGACCGAATAGTTGGTGCATGCGCAGTAACATCCTGGCCGGCAAACTGCAGGATGAGTGACAGGGAGGGATCACATGATCCCTCCACACATGCGCTGTCCAGCTCTGCTCTTCAGCGAAAGTTTTCAGATATGTTAATGTACGCCAGCTTCAGATGACTCCAGCTTCAGATGGCTCCAGCTTCAGATGGCTCCAGCTTCAGATGGCTCCAGCTTCAGATGGCTCCAGCTTCAGATGGCACCAGCTTCAGATGGCACCAGCTTCAGATGGCTCCAGCTTCAGATGGCTCCAGCTTCAGATGGCACCAGCTTCAGATGGCTCCAGCTTCAGATGGCTCCAGCTTCAGATGGCACCAGCTTCAGATGGCTCCAGCTTCAGACGACTCCAGCTTCAGATGACTCCAGCTTCAGATGATGCACATTAACATGTAGAAAAAGAGTAAATGTTCTCTAATTAGACTTTCATACATAGCGGTTCTGAGCACTTCCCATACACTGTTATGGGGAGTGCTCAGAAAAACGATAGCAAATGCAAAGCAGCAGATATCTGAGATATCTGCTGCGATGCTTCAATAATACATAGCAATTTCACGGTAAACACCCGAAAACTGTTGTTTTAGGGTGTTTAACACAGGAAAAATCCTTGATAAATAGACCCCTAAGGGGCAGTTCCTGAGCGAATCTTCTGTAGCTTCCTGAGATCTGTGTACAAATATCCAGCATCCAAACACAGAGCAAATGTGTAAAACTTGGCGTAGATACAGCTTCGTCTTACTGCTACCGCATTCACATAGCAGTATTCTGGACTAATGTCCAATGCAAATACTTTACTGTATGTTGGGGACAAGTATCCAGCATATAGTATAAGAGTTATGTCCGGACAGAGAAAACTGCAAACTGAAAGTCCTCCTACGTCCCGCTCAGCGCTCACTTGTAGCTGTTGTATTATATCACACCTAATAGTGAATGAGTTTTTCCACTATCAAAGCAGATGCTGATAAATTCTTTCTTGCGCTTACGATTATTGTGTTTCTGTGTGTGTGTGGGTGTACATATGTCTGACGTAACCTGGTATATACTACTGGCGCAGAGCTGGACGCATCACCAGCATATGGTGTACATACGCTATTATTCAGGAGGCTTTTTTTTACCATAAATTACACCAAACTTGCCTCCCATCATCAGGCCCAATGTGTCTAATTAGCAGAGGAGTCAGGGAGAGAGCACAAAAGTATTTAGGAGAAAGTGGACATGAAAGGGTCTGCAGAGGGGCAGCTCCACATCAATCACAGGGGAACTTTCTGTGTCCTTTGGTGAGGACATAATACCGTAAAAATAGAAGTTTATAAGCACGTTCTTTAATCCTGAAGTAAATTGAGCTGCGAGCTGAGTATTCCCCAATATCTGCCCACTCCTCCCCGTGATTCCTGAAAGTCTGTTTCTCATTTCACTTCATGAGGGGCTTTGATAGGGCAACCAGAGACCCCAAAAATTAAGCATAAAATGGAGAATATGTGGCCTATTTATCAAGCCATAAACTTCCCCATGGTTTAATATGTCTAAGTAAATTGACTGTTTAAGTGAAGTGTAATACAGGAGATATCGGAGCCATCTCTGCATCATTATCATCATCATTTATTTATATAGCGCCTGCGTTGGGCAAATTACCGCAGTCTTTCATAATACTCAATGGGGATGGCGCTGTGGGCAGATGTATCAAGCGCCGCAATGCTTCAGTTTTCAGAACTTGTCTCATGGTAAATACAGCCCGTCCTGTACTAAGAAGACTTGTACATACAGATATAGCGGATCTAAGTCCACAGATAATAACATGGACTGCCGCTGATCACATGTAGCTTACATGCATGTGATCTGACAGTCTGCTCACTGTCATTTACACCTGAAGAAGATATACAAAATCGGATACAACTTCTAACCGATAATTAAAGAATCCCCATATATTATATTCATGTAGAACCATTGTGAAACGCCGTACACGAGGGCTGTGATTACTAAAGATACCTTGTTACATTCTTCTCATTTTCCTAATATTATAGTCATGTGTGAGCCATGCGGTCGGGTCATGTGTCTTGATTTAAGGTAATATTGTACATAGAGTTGTTCTGTGCTATGGGGAGGATTGAGGAAGCTAAAAGCGAGTTTAGAGTGCCCTCTAGTGGCACAGTGTAAGAACAACCATGATAATAAAGTTATCTGTCAGAGAATTAAAAGGCAGGAAGACATTTCAATTGCTCAATCTACAGCAGAGGTGTCCAAGTTCAGTCCTCAACTAACAGGTCATGTTTTCAGGATTTCTTTAATCCCACACAGGTGAGTTAATCTATTTGGCTGGGCCAGTAATTATCCCACTTCTTTCTACAGACAGAAATCCTGAAAACACGACCTGTTGGTAGTTCTTGAGGACTGAACTTGGACACCTCTGATCTACAGGAAATCATTATCTATCTTACAGTTATTGGGGAGCTGAGATAATTAAAACACATTTCCATATTATTATTATTATTATTACAAACATGAACCTTGGGTCTCCCATCTGTGACACTTCTATTATAGTATAGTCTTCACGGCGGGTAGTGTGAAAAATATATTTTGTGGGGGATGAGCCAGCAGGACCTGACCGTAACATGTAGCAATCAGCTCCCAACGTGCGTCGATTTGTTACAAGTTTTGGACAATGAACCAGTTTGTCTGACGATATTAACTAGAGCGCCAAGAAAGTAGATAATATTAGTGGCACTGTATAAATAGATGATGAAACGGACAGCTCCCAGCAGATCTATTACTTTACAAGTAACAAGCCAGCAGCAGGGTGTGGCCTCAAAGGCAGGGCCGCCAGGAGGGATTCCAGGCCCATGTACAGCAACTTCTTGGGACTCCTTCCATAGCTCCTGAAGGGGGCATGGTCACAGCAGGTGATTGGCTCCGCCGGTCCCAGCACACTGTACCTGCTCCCCACCCCTGGAGAACACCACTACTAGGCCCCCCCTCCATATATCTCACAGTATTCTTATGTAGCACGAACACATTCTGAGTCAGATAAATATACTACAGGGCAGATTTAAGACATTAGTGGTCCCAGGATAAGATAGCGAGTGACCCATCCATTTCTAATTATTTTACCTTGGCCAACACTTGAAAAGCAGGACTCTTTATTTTAATCTCATCTTCCCATTAGAACAGTGGGGCTGAGATAAAAGCTCTTTTATATCCTGCATAGATTCTATTACCAGAATGTCAGATAGAGATCACATGTACTGGTGTCACGAAACCCGTAGATATTTAGTGGATCCCTTGTAACTGCCAGGTGATACCGCTCATTCAGGGGCACGGAGTCTAATGGGTAGGTGGTGTTAGCCAGGGGGACTTAGCTGCCCTTATCCCACAGGTCGCGGTCCCCTGGATGAGTGCAGGGCAGCGTGATAGGCGGAGCTCAAGGAGTAATGGAAGAGCTGGTCCGATGATAGTACCTCAGAACAACAGCAGGAGAGTCACTCCGCTGACTATCTGGTCCCCTCCTCCATGCTGTGCTCACAGTGAATGTCCAGCAGTATGGAGGATTGAAAGGGAAGTTAAGGGGATGGATATGGACACACACACACACACACACACACACACACACACACACAGAGCTTTGCCTGGGGGCCCAAACTGTTGTTGGCCCTGGGCAGCTTCACCTTTAATGTAGAGTCCTTCCATCCTGATGACAGCTGCAATAACTTCTGATACTTGTGTGTAATACGGACATCAGTATTCATGGGATTGATACAAATACTACTATAATAGTGATAAGAATAGATTCTGCCACATGCAGTACAGTGACACATTTGGTCTATGTTCATTCATGTTTATTATAAACTAGGCAGTCGATAAATAAAAGCATGTTTGTTTATTTCAAAGATAAAAACAGTCACATTGTATCAAGAAATTTCATGTTCTACAACAAGACACTCATTGGCAGAGGATTCCCCATCTGAGCCCCATTGGGGCACTGTCACTTAAAATAACCCTAGACCTGGGCCATTTTGTCAACCCCCACGCTGCCATTGAGGTTTCAAGCCCTCCCCATTAAGAAGTTGTTAGCCTGTCACTTCTTTCGTAAACATCGAACCTTACTACAGTAGATGCCCAAATGCCTTTTACCCTTCCAAAACAGAAGGAACGTCAGATAAATGTTGAGTAGTTAGAATAAGAATTTAAAAGGATTCTGCTGCCATGGAAGATAGAGATGTGGATGGAGTACACTTGGCAGATCCTGCCTCCAGTTTATTTCTTCCCGTAGTCTTTGGTTTCACTGCCAGTCTCGTTCAGAATGGTTGTTCTCACAAGAGCCTCAGTGACAGCGTAAGGGTCACAGTTGGCAGCCGGCCGACGATCCTCAAAGTACCCGAATCCTTCCTGCCCAACCTGGCGTGGGATGCGTATACTGGCCCCACGGTTGGCAACGCCCGCTGAGAATTCGTGGATGCTGGAGGTTTCGTGCTGTCCAGTCAGACGACGAGAGTTGTCCTTTCCTCCACGAGGGTCATAAAAGCAGATGTGATAATCGTGTCGCTTGCCCAGTTTCTCTATGGCCTCTTCGATGTGTCTGAAGAGAAAGAGGTTGTGTGGTGAGATTAAGTATGCATCTCTCAGGTCTTAACTTATTCTGTGTTCTAGAACAGAATGTAGCAGACCCACCATTATCCCTCAAGACCATTTATACTCAATTTAACAGCCAACCCCACCACTGTTTTTATTTTAGCTCAATATTAAGGTTAATGGCTTAAGTTTAAAGAGCAGCCTAGAAATGGGTCCACCAATAAGTGATGAGAACCCATTACCTACACCCCACGGAGGCAGCAGTTTTGTGAGCCGATCACTTTACCACCAGACTCTAGCGAATTGATGGATTACATTCTTGCAAATATTACACAAGACAGCTGCCTCCATCATGTGGAGACAACAGGTACACCTGTAAGAAGACTCACTTTAGGCCTCCTTCCTTCCTCATGTTCTCCGTGCTGTAGTTTGTGTGACACCCAGCTCCATTCCAGTTGCCGGTCATGGGTTTGGGGTCAAGAGTTGCCACAACGCCAAAGTCCTCGCAGACTCTATGGAGGATGAATCGAGCCATCCACAGATGGTCACCCATGTCAATTCCTTCTGAAGGACCCACCTGGAATTCCCACTGTCAAACGAAAAGATTAAAGTTTAACATTTATATTCCAAACAAACACCCAGATTAAAGGGAGAAACACAATTGCTGCAGGAACTTCTCAGAACTAGACCCATCACAATGGGTCTTTATAGATCAGCTATATTTACTTATTTCTACCGGATTAAGTGTTTGAGGATATTGAAGAAAACTGCAGGAAGCCCCTTATTATGTACAGTACAATTTGCAGCTCGCAGTTAGGTTACAGTTTCCAAAGATATGGACAGTCCTATAGAAGTTGTCTGCAGCTCTTACCTGCGATGGCATAACTTCTGCGTTTGTGCCACAAATGTTGATCCCGGCATATAAACACGCCTTGTAGTGACATTCCACAATATCCCGGCCGTATACTTTATCAGCACCAACTCCACAATAATAAGGACCTGAGGAATACACAAAAGTCTATTAAAACCATCTCATTTAAATACTACACAAGTTATTGGCAAGATTCATTATCGCAGCTTTCAATGAAGAAACACATTTCCCCAATGAGGACTTAAACATTTTACTGGAAACAGTGACAAGGACCAACATTTGTTGGAGGAGGCCAGGAATTAAAGCCTGAATAACCTACATCTGATTTTTATCGCTAACTCGTATACTTTGCCAAAATATTGCAAGTTTCTGCATTCAACTTTTACATCCACCACATCTGCTGCAGACTCACAAGTAAATAACTTAGACAGGTGGGGGGGAGGGGGGAGCAGAGACCTCCAAGAACTAATTATGGCAACCTGTGTGTACAACTCCACCCTTATATATATATATATATATATATATATATATATAACACTACACTCGGACAATGCCCCCACTCAACAGAACGTAGACCTTGGTAATCCTGAAGCACTGTGTTCTGCAGATTGAGATTATAGTATTTATCTAGGAGGAGGAGAAGAAGGAGCCCAGAATACAGCAACTCCAACATTTACACAGCTAAGAGCCCCATCAGCTGCTAATGAGAACAGGACAATGATTAAGTGATCCAAGGACAGCACATAAACCAGGATGCCACTCAAGGGCCAGATGGCTCTTCTAATAACCAGATAGGTCAAGTAGAGGCTAAATCCTAATGAACTGGGGGCTGTAGACCCACTTGATTAGTTTCTTACCTTGTGGCCCTGGGAAGCCATTCTCAGGCCAGCCGTAAGGGTGCCCATTGATGCCAAGTATTGTGTATTCTTGCTCCATACCGAACCAGGGGCGATGATCTGCCACCATGTCCATTACCCGCTTACAGGTGCTACGCAGGTTTGTTTCTGAAATAGGAAACAGGATTACAGTTAAGTACACAAGAACCAGTCAGACTATGCAACTGTGTACACTGGATAAGAGGCCAGGTAGATTTTTCCATCTGCATCCTGTATACTGACGTGTGAGACACTCCTCACTCGCAGCAGATACTAGACTTTACTTCCCTATAGACAGAGTATCACAACTGCCCAAGAATTTAAAGAGACAGTATCAAACCCGTGTCCATTTCAAATAATGTACAGTAATTGTGTTGAAATAAAGTTTAGCAAACAGTTTCATGTTTTATTGGTGGAGGTAGTTTCTTTTAAACTGTAATACCTAGTACAAGAATACAGCCCCCAGCCTAGCTCAGTGAATGAGAGTAGAAGCCCCAAACCCCCCAAAAAAAAAAACACCACAAGCCAATTAGTCCTCTTCCCAGCATCCTAGAAACTGCACTCAGCCATTTTATTGGGTTCTCCTGCAGCCAATTAAAATTTGTTAATGACCAGTCTCCACTTTAGGAGGTGACGCAGCTTTTAAGCAAGATTGTACAGCGTTACGACCTGAACGCCCTACCAGCGGGTTTTCGGTTGTACTTCAGAACCTCACAGATGACCAGCTTGTTGGGGTCAAGGCAGAACGGGTCTCTGAACATTTTTACTGGGATTAGGTACATGTCGCTGTTTGAGCCCTCGGCTTGATATGTGCTTGATCCGTCGAAGTTCCATTCTGGGACCTCTAAGATGGGAGAAGAGAATTGGTTTTAAAGACTAAACATTGTAAGTACATACACACAGACACCAAGTAGATTGCCCAGCAATTCCTTTGCCATAATGAACAGGGGTGAGCAGCCAATTGTTACCGATCCCTCTATTTTAAGAGCAAGTTTAGTTACAATTTAAGAAACAGTTACATATAAACAAAATGGGAAAATATCTTTTAGAATGTGGGGGTATGGATGACTTTCCACAATACAAAATGAGGGTCGTTTAAACTTAGCATGCAGCTGCTTGTGCAGTGCATGTTGGCACGTATACCAAGTCTTACACTCCACTGGAATGTCACCTTTAAAGACGACAGTAACTTGTGTCTGTCCAGCAATTATTAGACTTTACTGTCTGCACTAGGAGGGAATGAACATGCAGTCACAGCAGGATTACATGTGGGAGGATGGGTCTAGGTCTTACCTTCTATAGATTTAGGTTCATAGTCCAGGGTCTTTGTTTTGCAGCGGACCCCTTCCCCGGTCCCATCAATCCACACATAAGTAACTTGGACCATCCCCCCTTGAGGCAGCTTCATATACTGCTCCCTCACCCCCTTGTTAAGTCTGGAACTGTGAGACACAGACATGGTGGTGGCTGATCTGGAACAAGAAGGGGGGAAAAAAACTTTAGCGGTTGGATTGGTTATTTTTGGAACGTTACCCAACACCAATATGAACCAGCGTTATCCAGAGATGAGCTTATGAATTAAGGAGTTCCAAATGCTACCCCTGGACAAGAACATAAACTACACTTCATTAGATTGCAAGCTCTTGGGAACAGGGATCAATTTCACTTCATTTCCCCATTAAAGTGCAAGTTCAAAAGACATTTCATGATTGATTTAAGAGAAGAAAGAAAAAAAAAAAAAAAATTGTTTGGTAGGGGAAACTCAATCCAGGGGCAAAACTCTAAAGGTTTACAATTTTGCTGGTCAGGAGATACATCCCCCTCTTCCCCTAATCAAGCTATTGTTAAAAACAAACAAACAGTAAGTTGGCTGAAAACTGAATGTAGCTAGAGGATCTATACAAGTCCTTCCAACAAGTCATAAAGACCAGCAGTCTGCCTATCACATGCCAGTTAAGCGATTATAGTCTGTTAAATAAGGATTTTCCAACTTGGGGGGGGGGGGGGGGGTAGGGAAATTGAAGAACTGGAAACAACTGGTTGTACAAGTTCTCAGCAGACTGATTATTAGACCCCCAACCCCCTCTCTTCCAGGGTGCCTAGTGTTAACCCTCTATGTCCCAGAATTATCCAGCACACAATATGTCCTTTATGTGCAGCTACACTATACACAGACATAAGTGCAGAAGATAATTGTAAGCTCCTCAGTCTCAGATATATAAAATATTTACTCTACTGGAAATAAACTTTATCTTCATACACAATAAGATTAGGAAACCCTCAAGATACAAAGTTAAACTAGTAACAAAAAAATAACTTCTACAGTGGTAGCAGCCAAGGAAAACGCATTTCGGGGTTGGAAGGTTACATGTAAACCCAGATAGAACAATGGCCATGAGACCTGGGACTTCCACAGAACAGCTTGTCCTGAGGACAATGTATCGTTTTAGGACCACAAAGGAGGTGATTCGTTACATAGAGATACAATATAAGGAGCACTGCTCCCTACAGCCTGGGAGGTGGGAGTTAGGAGCAGCTGATGCTCTCAGCAGCCACATGGCCGGCAGGGAGCAGGGTTAATGCAGAAACACAGAGTTCTCCTAAACCAAGTGGGTCAGGGGGCACATGATGCATGCGTGGCACGGTGGCAGGATATGCCCTGCACCCATTCCCAGAGAGATCACATGATGCACATGCCCTCCATACATCCATCCAGGGGGCACATGCCCTGGACAAGTTGGAACAAGCACCCCCCAGTAATTACCTTATTAGCAGGGATGCAGCTCTGGCCTCGGGATCGTCAGGAAGAAGGAGACATCGACACTGGCTGCAAATACCGGCTATGGGGCGTTTATACTAGTTACTTCCAGGCCACGCCCACCTGACTGATGCAACTGGGTGATACCGATGTGTGGGCGTGTCCTGGGCTCACACTGACACGCCCCCTGTTCTGTGCAAAAATCACCAAGTGCACTAATTTGCTACCTATAGATGTGTGAGGCTGCATTCATGTTACTTGTTATCTTCATGTTTGTTTACATATACCACATTCCTGCAGTACTGTTATCATCATTTTATGGTATTTGTCTGAATAGGGAATTGAATGGCTTTGTGATTTAGTTTAGAATATATGATAACGATTATTATTAATAATAATAATAATAATAATATTATTATTATTATCATCAGTATTTTAGGTTATTTTGATAATAGAATTTGAAGGACTGTTATTTAGTTTGTTTTTAGAACATAAATATTCTAGATATTCTATATTAATGATATATGGCAATGCTTGTTATTAGCATATACATAAATAATTGAGATAAAAAGATAGAGAGTTGCAGTTGTTAGACAAACCCCAGTGCTGTGAGACAGAAGTGCTAACCACTGAGCCACCGTGTATTCTTAATGTCTACTGTACATAAACTAAATTTTACATTTGCTCCTGATGGCAAACACATGTTCTAGCTGTATACACAGCCATCATCACTAGTAATCAGCAGTTACACCGGACCTGTAGCTGGATCAAACGATACGGCAGTAAAACACGTACCTTGAATCGGACGCTGCTGTGTGCGCTCCAGCTTGCCACGCCCTTACGGTACACTGACTACGCGCATACGCCCAGTCCCTTCCCCATTCCGCCCCTGAAATCCTAGGCTGTAGTAAGGGTCCTTTACGCTCGAAGATGAATTGAACGTTTCTCTGTTCTCTGGCGTATTGTCCGCTTCTGGGTGTGTGCAGAGTAATTGTGAGCACAATATGCCGCATATCGCCATTTGCGCTGCTTAATGAATCAGGTTCGAAGAGAATAGTTTTATACTTTTATTTTAGTTTTGTATTTTACCTTGTTGAACTCCACCCAAATCTAAATTTTGGGTCCTATATTAGTTCTAATAGGAAGCTAAAAACTGCACCACAGTTGCAAAAATATTCTCAATTTTACGTATTATTCGCCAGTGCTATAACAAGTCATTGCCCAGGCTCGTACAGGCTGTAAAAGCCGATTTAATCAGTTCCAGGAAGAGATTGGAATCTGCGTGTTGTACTTTGTACAATGCTAATTATTGCCTTAACTTCTCTGACTTTTCTAAGCCATTAACTAGCTGTTTGCAGTCTGCAGTCTGACTGCTGTTTCCTACAAGTTTGTTCTTGTTATAGTAAGAGTGATGGATCCACAGAGCAGTTATTCAGCTGAGCTGGTCACCACAAGTAGAGTATAATAGCAAAAACATGTATAACAGAAATAAGCTGCTGCTGGTTATGTCTAATCAGACATTTCTATGATGTCATTTTGCTGAAAGCATCAAGTTAAGAGATTGATACCTTTATTGGCTAACTGGGTACTTTATCTCCCACAAAGTCATTTTTTAATCCTGAAATGCAATAATAACTAGTAGCTTTTTCCTAGGTTACAGTGATAACCTTTTTAGTACACAATGTAACAAGCAGACATCTGGCTACTTATTTACATAGTCAAGTAAACCACAAACACTCATTATAATGCACAAGGTGAATATAATTGTAGCGTATTTAGGGAAGGGGTGTATTCATTAACATTTGAAAGAGGTAGAAAGAAGTATCAGCCTGTCCATGGGGCAGACAGAGGTACAAAGTAGTTTGTTTGTTTTTTTATCTTTCTATACAACAGCTGCCCAGTTTCATGGTGTAAAAGGTCCATATTGTATGATGGAAATAAAAGATGAGTGAAACTACAGTGAAATTTAGCGCTGATCCATTTTGGTGCCGTAACAGGCCGTTCTCCAGGCCCACGGTATAATCTTGCCATTACTTACTTTTGCAGTTGCGCACAGTATTTTTAGATTTATCTTTGCATCCTTTAAGTGCTACATTTTAGCGCCAAATGTGGAATGAAAGAAATATTTTGTGGGAAGTTTTTGAAAAATTTCAAGACCAGATTTCACTAATGAAAAAGACTCAGATTGAAGCATATCTTAAGTGAAATCGCTCCGCATGCCCAGACAATTGTCCGCACCCATATGTCCGAGTACAGTAGCGACGTGAACGGATGTTTGTGATTGCAGCACTGCCACTGATTGGTGTTGTCTCCGTCGCTCCGCCATATATTACGTTCTTGTTCGTGTTTAAGCAAAACTGGGGTTTTTTTGTTGGGTTTTTTTTTTGGGTATGAAAGACAGAGAGTTGTTTCTGCTGCATTAAAGTGGTTTATTTGTGTTTTATTGATGCCTAATAGCATTTGCGTTTGTTGCACATAAAACGTGGGCGCAAGTGGGATGTACGTGTCTGTGATGTGAGCCTGGCATGAATCGGGCACATATGCAACTGGTGCCGACCTGCGCGGAAGTGGTTAGCACTTCTGTCTCACAGCACTGGGGTCATGAGTTCAATTCCCGACCATGGCCTTATCTGTGAGGAGTTTGTATGTTCTCCTCGTGTTTGCGTGGGTTTCCTCCGGGTGCTCCGGTTTCCTCCCACACTCCAAAAAACATACTGGTAGGTTAATTGGCTGCTAACAAATTGACCCTAGTCTGTGTCTGTGTGTGCCTCTCTCTGTCTGTCTGTGTGTATTAGGGAATTTAGACTGTAAGCTCCAATGGGGCAGGGACTGATGTGAGTTCTCTGTACAGCGCTGCGGAAATAGTGGCGCTATATAAATAAATGATGCTGATGATGTGTATGGCTCATTATAAGGGTATAAATATGCATTTTTTACGTCCTGATCTTGTGAGTATAAATTACCCCCAATTTTCAACCCCCTCGGCATCCGGCTCCAAGTATTCTTTGGGGTAGTCTTACCGGTCCCTCACACACTGAAATTTACATCACAACAATGTTCAGCCACCTTAAAGCTTATTGATTATTATTTTCTGTGTGTTTAGAAATATTTAGTTATTCCTTCTTAAACCTGGGTGTAAATGTATCAAGCTGAGAGATTTCTGGTGGGTTTGAAAAGCCAATCAGATTATAGCTATCATTTATTTAGTACAGTCTACAAAATGATAACTAGAATCTGATTGGTTGCTATAGGCAACATCTACACATTTCAAACCCAAAGGAAAACACTCAGCTTGATACATTTACCCCCTGATGTTACAAGTACTCTCATGGCCTGTGGGGCTGTACCAAGAATTTGTATGAGGAATGATCTTTAACTTGTAAATCTCGGGAGTGGTAACAAAATGTTTTGTAAAGGAGAGAAGAAGGCGGAAGCCACATTGTGGGGTAAAAATAGCTTCAGTGTCATCACTGCCCTTAATGCGTTCTCTGCTGTAAGCCCTTGATGACATAATACTCCCTGTTTTGTGACTCAAATTATTCACTCAAAATATATATAGACACAACAGTATGTGCAGAAACATAGACACTGAAACTAAAGACAAGTCACCTGGAATATCAAATTATTATTACTATAAATATATTATCAATAACTGCAATCTTATAATGTCCTCTATAATTGGCGATAATTCTGTTCACCGCGATTCAGCTGAATTCCTGCAAAAAATTCTCAATTTGCTTTGAAATTCTCTTTCGGTGGGATTCTCTATGACATTCCTTTCCCAGTTACTATTAACCATGTATAATCTCTGTGAGCCTGAATTATCAAGCAATGGAAATGCAGATATGTGCTGTATTTTGCATAAAATCACACTGCGTCTGCACGGAACCGGACCATACGCCCAATGGGGCAGGGACTGATGTGAGTGAGTTATCTGTACAGCGCTGCGGAATCAGTGGCGCTATATAAATAAATGGTGACGATAATGGTGATGATAGGCCACAGAACGCAGAAACGTTCAATTCATCTTTGAGCACAAAGGACACTTACAGCAGCCTACGGTTTCAGGGGCTGAACGGGGAGCGGACTAGGCGTATGCGGGTAGTCATTGTACAGTAAGGGCGTGCCAAGTTTGAGTGCACGCAGCAATGCCGGATTCAAGCTTTGGGCATCTGATTTTCTGTTGTATAGAATAGAAGTGTAAGCTGCTGTGTTCAGTATGGGATATGTAGCAGGAAATAGAATGAGTTGATAATACAGTGAGAGTTAAGTGGAAGTATGAATGAACATTGAATATTTCACAGTGACAATGATAAATATGATGCACCAGTCATTTCCCACGAGTCTGGCCGTTTGAAGTCGCGGCCCTGTGTGCCAGTGGAGCGGTTTGAGCCAGGGGTGCTTTGCTTGCATATCACACAGTGGCAGAGGTTAGCACTGAGCACATGGAATGACACTTTACACTATGCACTTTGACCTTCGTAACGGTACTTTATTTCTTTGCACCGGGCTTTTGGACAAATTTTACACATGTGGCCAAAAGGCTGGGAGCTTTTAGCTACTTACTTATTTATTTATTTAACTTATAGCTGTAATGCACTAGAATGATTTGCACTTTTCTTTGTTTTTGTTTTTTTGGATTTATAGAGTTATAGAGTTTAGTCATCGGAGAAAACCTATGCTGACCTCAGGATAGAAAGGGCCCACCCTAACAATTCTGTGAAGGTGGGCCCAGAGACACTTGTCCCTTAAAGAACCTTATGGTTCCGGATTTCAGAGACAATGGGAATCTCTTGGTCCTGGAAAAGGGGGGCCTGAACTGGGGGGTGGAGAGTAACAGGGGCCCTTCATCTTCTGAGCATGGCCTAAAGACCTTAACCCTATTTGCAGTTGCGTTTGTCACATTACGTCCTGGGTGTAAGGAAACACGCACCTTAATGCTTCAGTTAAAAACAAACAAACACAAATAAACTTAGTGATTGATGGATTTTCTTTGTTGATTTAATCTCTCTTACAGACACAGAACAATTCCATATATTCCACATATAAGCTGATGTGGCAAATTGTTCCTTCTTTGTAATGTGTTAAGGGCGTTTCTTACACATTATTTGTTAAAATTTAGACAGATCTACGGTGACATTTAATGTCTTAGTCAGTGCACCATAATTTGTATACAATGAGGTTAAGCACATGACCATAACATGGCATTTGTGGTGTTTTTCCTGACAATAATAGTATGCGAACCATTGTCACATGTAACACTTCTAATCTTCAGGTGTCTGAAGGACAACTACTGCTCGATTTTGCAATTTATCCAGGCAGGAATTAGCTGTGTGTGGTTTCTGGTTCAATCTGAGTTACCGTAAGGTGGCAGAGCAATGCTTCACTTAAACCAGAGTAAGAACAGATTATAAGAGTGACCACTCTATGTTATTAACCATATAAGTATATCAGTCAGGTACAGCTTTTGTGCGTGTTTGGGGAGAGTGCTCTAGGATGCGTCCTGCTGTACTTTCTTCTTTCATGCAGCAGTGGCTGGTTTGGAATTTTCCAGCGCAATTATTACAAATGTTGTGATGATAAACAGATTGCACTACTCATATTTCACCAGGTAAAGCTTCGGTCCAATCAACATATATATCATCACCACCTTCATCACCATCAGTGAGCGCTACAGTGATAATAATTGTAGATTTAACATGTTCATTTGTATTTTTGATACTGTTATATGTTTTTTCAGGTTTTGCATGGTTTTCTCCAAGGATGATGAAGGCCGTCATTCTGACTTGTGTTTCATGGCGACTTCGAGAGATCCTTTGTGCACATATCATGCACGGTCATTGTCATGTTGTCCATCTCATACAGAAAAAATTTGACGATTTTCATCTGTCAATGGCGACTGGTCCTTACAAGTGCACAGCACCTGTTTACGGGTAATACCTCCCTAATTTCCCACCAATTGGGACAAAGTTGTCCCAGTCATGATGGCAGGAGAAAGCCCTCAAATCGGGCCTGTCCAGCCTAAATGGGGATGGTTGGTAGGTAGGAACATGTGATATCCACATGGCCAATAATGAGTATGAACTACGTGGCATGACCGTGTGCAAATGCAGCATGACATAGGCAGGGGCGCACGCAGGATTGTCCCTGACCCCAAACCCCCCCCCCTAAAAAAACACGAGAGAGAGCTGCTGCGCATGGCCCGCGCATGCACAGTAGCTCCGTTTTGGCAGCGCTGTCCTATACAGCAGACGCGGCGCTGTCAAAGAAGCGTCCGCGCCGGTGCTGTATACAATACAGCACCGCCGCGGACGCTTCTTTGACAGCGCCGCGGCTGCTGTATAGGACAGTGCTGCTGTGGTGGCCACTTAGTTAGCGCAGGGGGGGTTTCTGGAGACTCAGAAACCCCTCCTGCATGCGCCACTGATAGGGATCAATTGATCCCTACGGTGAAGTTTCACGCTTTGCTCTCCATGTAGATTGTGTATAGCTGGCCCATATAGAGACGCTGTGCAGGATAAGAGTTGTCTCTCCGCCTCTCTGACTCCTAATCAGAGATCTGCAGTGATGCTATATCCACACCAGGGGGTAAATGTATCAAGTTGAGAGTTTTCCGGCGAGTTTGAAAAAACAATCAGATTCTAGTATAATTTATTTAGTACATTCTACAAAATGACAGCTAGAATCTGATTGGTTGCTATAGGCAACATCTCCACTTTTCAAACCCGCCAAAAAACTCTCGGCTTGATACATTTACCCCCAGGTTTCACTCATAGGGCCCATAGGTGAGGGGGGCCCGAGGCCAGTCCATGTGATCGGTGCACACAGTGATGTCTCGTTTGGTCTTTCAGTTCCTGAACTGGAGCCTTTGTAGGATGAACCAGCGGCATCTATGGGGCCTGGAGTGTTATACCCGAGCGCTGCATGTTAGCAGTCCGAGCTCCTTGCTTGTCACCCATTGCTTTGAAGGGTCTTCTAATATTACCCCAAAGAAATGCCCCAATGTTACAGTCAGAGAGGCCATGAGAGTTCTTATAAGATTCAGCTCTGCCTCTCCTTGTAAACACGTCAGTGTGTATCTAGCCTACAGGTGAATATTTACTACAAACGTCAAGGAAACAGGAGATTGGGCGGATGTGTTGAGTGAGTGAAGCAGTTCTGAGGAATCTGTCCTATGTCATCCTACAATCAATCGTGTCTGTAGCGACACAACAATGAAACTACACCCGTAACATGTACAATACTGGGTACAAACTGACGGGGGATTTAACGTCTGCCCGTGGTGTTCTGTTCTGTTCTACGTTCATCACAAGTTGGACACGTCTGCAGCTCTTGTCAAAATACTGATTAACTGATCTCTATAAACAAACACAGGTAGAATAATTACAGCAGCTTCTTGTTTTCCAAAGAACAAAATCTGCTTTCACGCTCTGGTGAATACAGCGCGGGGCAACTCATATTAATCCCCCGGTGACATCATTCTCTTCTAAAAGTTAGAAATTGGGGAGAGAATAATCCGCCCAGCCACACCTCTAATTTACCATACCACCCAACGCCACACAATTTAGGCGTGACAGTCTGAGGGGTCTTTCCCATCTTCCCAACCATCATCATCTTTGTCCCGACGGTGGGAATCTTGGTAGGTATAACTCATTCATCCCTGCTTTGCCGTGCACACTTCCCACTGTTGTGTGCCGCATAGCCTGGACATTTGAACAAACCGCGACCCCAAGTGTTGGTGTGTCACAGTCATGGCATCTCAAAAGAGGATGTCGTGCATTGTAGGATCCATCACCTCTTTCTGTATGAGGGGGGCCATGCCTATCCAACAGTGAGCATCCTCGTTAATGGCCCATTCAGAACCTTCCATGAGCAGGGTTTCCCAAACCCAGTCCTCAGGGCTCCCCAACAGGGCAGGTTTTCAGGATCACATGTGACATAATTAGGACCAGCTGTGGATGTGTTACAATGTGTCAGTCAGTAATGACTACACCTGTGCTCCAGCAAGGAGATATGGAAAACCTGCCCTGTTAGGGAGCCCTGAGGACTGGGTTTGGGAAACCCTGGATTAGAGGTTAATTAATGCGTGAAATAAGTCGATATGATCCATGCAACATTCCGAGTTACCAGCTCAATGCAGGAACATGTAAATGGGGACATGAGGAGATGGTGGATTGTTCATGAGCATTAAAGTTGGTTGTTACATGAAAGTTGTTTTTATTCTGTTCTCTCGATTGACTTATATTTTCGGTTATTTTTAGGAACTTCCTAAAAATCGCCGCTCCTCCCCCTTACCTATATATATATATATATTATCTATTTCTTACTTAAACTTACAACAATAAATATCTCAGACGAACAAAAGAAACTTGTGCTGTGATCAGTTCTTGTTTTGCCGGCTGCCTCCACTTTGTTTTTGTTATTTTTGGCAGGTGACCTTTAACCTTTCCCCCAGGACAAAGAGCTGAGATAAATCCCTTTTTCTCAGCGCTGTGGGAAAGGAAGCCTAGGTACAGGACATGCCTTTCATCTTGTTTGCCGAGCTTGTCCTTATCTGCGAGACTGCAGCAATGTTAATATCACTATCATCCTGGAAGATCATCCACACAGAGGTAGAAAAAGTGACTCCATAGTGACTGTTTACATCTCATGTCCTCTCTCCCATCGTTTTAGCTCTTCCTCGCTCCAAACCCCAAGTTGTCTTATTAATACATAGAACGAGCGGTTCCTATAATGACACTAAACAATAAATATAGGCATATATTGGCTGCTAGATCAATGTGGGTAACTGCTAATGATGAAATATAATAAATGCACAAATGGGGAGAGTTGGATATAAGTTTATCTGATGAACGGCTGACATAAGCCTGGTCTAATGGTGCAGATCTGTGCGCAGTTTCAGATACTGAGCATATGTGTAAATACGCTATTTTTACATCCGTTTTTCTTGATCGTTTTTTTTTTACACATATATTTACAACTCCGCATCAGCGCCATTATATTTAAGTATTAATTTCACATTTGATTTTATTCTTAGCATATTTCTTTAGGATTTTAAATGATGTATAGCATAAGAGTCATTTGCTGACACCAGGCTTGTGAAGCGTTAATAATGGTTTTAATGAAGCTACCTGTGAGTTTGGGACAACGTGATTGGTTATTGCACGTTTCAATAGAGCAGAAGGAATACATGTGACTATTGTTAACTTCTGAAGGAACGTTCCTAGTGTTAGTGAAACGCGTTAAGCTCTATCTGTCCGGCCGCATTCAGTATAATATTGTGTCTTTGTGAATGTTTTTTTTTTACGTTGGACAAAGTGCCCCAAAAAGTTGCACAATATTTTAAGTGTAATAAATCTCAACTTTGGATGTGGGTGCAAACTTAGGTGCCCAATCCATACTCCGCATCCTCCCAACTCCTCTTATCCTCTGGTGCAAACAGACATGGTCAAGTGTTTCATCCTAAATCCAGGTGCAGTTGCACAAATGTAGACTTGTGGCGGTATGGAAGAACCTTACACTGCACATTCATGCATGAGCCATTCCTGATTGCATCGTTTCTTCATTACACACATGAAGCAAACATCATTGTTTTAATCTATCAAAGATGATTGTGTTACACAATAAAATCTGTATGTGTGGGGCGATCTTTAGAAGGAGGTGCACTACGCTTCAGGGGTATGCCCGGGCTAAATGTTTTCTTAACTCACAACGAGACACCTGGGGCTAGATTTACTAAGCTGTGTTGGAGTGGAGATGTTGCCTATAGCAACCAATCAGATTCTAGCTGTCATTTTGTAGAAGGTACTAAATAAATGAAAGCTAGAATCTGATTGGTTGCCATAGGCAACATCCCCACTTTTTTCAAACCCACTGCTTAGTAAATCTAGCCCCTGGTCTCAGAAAATGTAGGATTTAGTGATTGTTATGCAACCAAGGAATAAGGACAAGGAACAGACGGGGCCACAGGAGTAAATATGACATCAGTGGAGTAATTAAACATAAAGATAGACCCGTATCCATGATGATGTAGCCCATCGCTTTACTAGGAAGCTGTGATGTCACTGAGACATGTGACACACTGGGCCTGGTTCACTAACTAACTCTGCACCTAGATAAAACCATATTACATTGGAGGGGAGGTAAATGTAATATGTGGGGACAGATGTACCGTATATTTGGGGTAGGGCAGGTCCTAGATCAACTTTAATTCTCAGTGCACAAATACAGCTATCAAGTATCTGTGTGCTACATGGAAGATCAGCCAGTATTTATCTTATGTGCAAAATAATAACTGATTTGCACCCCTTGTGTTGTAACATGGTTTTGTCCAGGAGTCAAGTTATTCCTTTTTTTTGCCTTACTTTCCTTAATGGCTCAGACCCATTATGTCTTAGTGCTGTAACCAGGTCCCAGAAAATGTAGGGTGACAATTGGTTCCGCTCACAGACTGGCTGACTTCAGTAACACACAGGGACACATAGAGACACACACATACACACACACACACACACACACACACACACACACACACACACACACAGTCACATAGAGACACACACACACACACAGTCACATAGAGACACACACACACACACAGTCACATAGAGACACACACACATAGACACACACATACACACACAGAGACACATAGACACACACATACACACATAGACACACACACACACACAGTCACATGGAGACACACAGAGTCACATAGACACACACACACACACACATAGACACACACACACACACAGTCACATAGAGACACACAGAGACACATAGACACACACATACACACACAGTCAGTCACATAGAGACACACAGAGTCACATAGAGACAGACACACACACAGTCACATAGAGACACACAGAGTCACATAGACAGACACACACATACACACACACACACACACACACACATAGTTGTATTTACTGTGTTTACAGAAAGACACAATAAAAGAATGATGAAACCTGGCTGCTCTAACAATACATAGTCATACTATGACAGTAATCACTCCCTGTAACTAGGAAGAAGCTTCTAGCCTGGAAACTTTGTGTCCTCAATAACAGGAGAGGCAAAAACACTTTTATTTTCTATATTATCCAGTCAGCCAGGGTCACCCTGACCGTAGAAGACATTTGTTGAATTTGTATTTATCGCACAGATGCAATAGAAATCCTCTGTAACTGTTACTAGCCAGAGAGAATATCACACACATCCCTCCTATGTGGGAGACATAATATAGTTATTCACCTATACTGCCTCCCTAATTGTTCCATTACTCTACAGAACACAAGATTTAGGTGCTTATAGATATTAGGAGGGGGACCCGGGGCCCAAGACTCTACTAAACCCCACCAACCAGCAAAATGCCCAACAACACTTAATATCATAAACAATACAAGATATTTTGCTGCCATTAGGAAAGATATAAAGAATGAACGACATCTTTCTGATCACATAAAGCAAAGTATATAAACATTTGGACACATGTTTAGAGGGAACTGTGTTTGTGTCATCAATAATTAAGGTTTCTCCCACTCTGCTTGGTGCTCCGGAACATGGGTGCCCTATATCCAAACTTCTGAGTGTACCTAGCCATACCTAGGTTTAGCTAGCATATCTAGGTGTATCTAACCATAGAGAGGCGTACCTAGCATATCTAGGTGTATCTAACCATAGAGAGGCGTACCAAGCATATCTAGGTGTATCTAACCATAGAGATACGTACCTAGCATATCTAGGTGTATCTAACCATAGAGAGGCGTACCTAGCATATCTAGGTGTATCTAACCATAGAGAGGCGTACCAAGCATATCTAGGTGTATCTAACCATAGAGATACGTACATAGCATATCTAGGTGTATCTAACCATAGAGAGGCGTACCAAGCATATCTAGGTGTATCTAACCATAGAGATACGTACCTAGCATATCTAGGTGTATCTAACCATAGAGATACGTACCTAGCATATCTAGGTGTATCTAACCATAGAGAGGCGTACCTAGCATATCTAGGTGTATCTAACCATAGAGATACGTACCAAGCATATCTAGGTGTATCTAACCATAGAGAGGCGTACCTAGCATATCTAGGTGTATCTAACCATAGAGATACGTACTTAGCATATCTAGGTGTATCTAACCATAGAGATACGTACCTAGCATATCTAGGTGTATCTAACCATAGAGAGGCGTACCTAGCATATCTAGGTGTATCTAACCATAGAGATACGTACCTAGCATATCTAGGTGTATCTAACCATAGAGAGGCGTACCTAGCATATCTAGGTGTATCTAACCATAGAGATACGTACCTAGCATATCTAGGTGTATCTAACCATAGAGAGGCGTACCTAGCATATCTAGGTGTATCTAACCATAGAGATACGTACCTAGCATATCTAGGTGTATCTAACCATAGAGAGGCGTACCTAGCATATCTAGGTGTATCTAACCATAGAGAGGCGTACCTAGCATATCTAGGTGTATCTAACCATAGAGATACGTACCTAGCATATCTAGGTGTATCTAACCATAGAGAGGCGTACCTAGCATATCTAGGTGTATCTAACCATAGAGATACGTACCTAGCATATCTAGGTGTATCTAACCATAGAGAGGCGTACCTAGCATATCTAGGTGTATCTAACCATAGAGATACGTACCTAGCATATCTAGGTGTATCTAACCATAGAGAGGCGTACCTAGCATATCTAGGTGTATCTAACCATAGAGATACGTACCTAGCATATCTAGGTGTATCTAACCATTGAGAGGCGTACCTAGCATATCTAGGTGTATCTAACCATAGAGAGGCGTACCAAGCATATCTAGGTGTATCTAACCATAGAGATACGTACCTAGCATATCTAGGTGTATCTAACCATAGAGAGGCGTACCTAGCATATCTAGGTGTATCTAACCATAGAGAGGCGTACCAAGCATATCTAGGTGTATCTAACCATAGAGATACGTACATAGCATATCTAGGTGTATCTAACCATAGAGAGGCGTACCAAGCATATCTAGGTGTATCTAACCATAGAGATACGTACCTAGCATATCTAGGTGTATCTAACCATAGAGATACGTACCTAGCATATCTAGGTGTATCTAACCATAGAGAGGCGTACCTAGCATATCTAGGTGTATCTAACCATAGAGATACGTACCAAGCATATCTAGGTGTATCTAACCATAGAGAG
This sequence comes from Mixophyes fleayi, assembly GCF_038048845.1. Lineage (NCBI taxonomy): Eukaryota > Metazoa > Chordata > Amphibia > Anura > Limnodynastidae > Mixophyes > Mixophyes fleayi. The sequence continues at coordinate 130,554,256 of NC_134410.1, read as the reverse complement.
GCGTACCTAGCATATCTAGGTGTATCTAACCATAGAGATACGTACTTAGCATATCTAGGTGTATCTAACCATAGAGATACGTACCTAGCATATCTAGGTGTATCTAACCATAGAGAGGCGTACCTAGCATATCTAGGTGTATCTAACCATAGAGATACGTACCTAGCATATCTAGGTGTATCTAACCATAGAGAGGCGTACCTAGCATATCTAGGTGTATCTAACCATAGAGATACGTACCTAGCATATCTAGGTGTATCTAACCATAGAGAGGCGTACCTAGCATATCTAGGTGTATCTAACCATAGAGATACGTACCTAGCATATCTAGGTGTATCTAACCATAGAGAGGCGTACCTAGCATATCTAGGTGTATCTAACCATAGAGAGGCGTACCTAGCATATCTAGGTGTATCTAACCATAGAGATACGTACCTAGCATATCTAGGTGTATCTAACCATAGAGAGGCGTACCTAGCATATCTAGGTGTATCTAACCATAGAGATACGTACCTAGCATATCTAGGTGTATCTAACCATAGAGAGGCGTACCTAGCATATCTAGGTGTATCTAACCATAGAGATACGTACCTAGCATATCTAGGTGTATCTAACCATAGAGAGGCGTACCTAGCATATCTAGGTGTATCTAACCATAGAGATACGTACCTAGCATATCTAGGTGTATCTAACCATTGAGAGGCGTACCTAGCATATCTAGGTGTATCTAACCATAGAGAGGCGTACCTAGCATATCTAGGTGTATCTAACCATAGAGAGGCGTACTTAGCATATGTAGGTGTATCTAGCCATAGAGAGGCGTACCCACATTGATCACGCTTTGTGGGCTGTTGCTTGAATCACTTTTTTTGCTTAGGGGGAACGGTGGTATTTTTTCATTATTATTTGTTTATTTTTATACTCTTAGGGGGGGATTCAACTCCCCCCGATGTAGCGCAGTGTTAAACCTATTACCATTATTACAGTAAATTGAACCCGGCGTTGAAATACTACAGTAATTAAGCGCACTATTTCCATAATAATAGTAATAGTGCACAAGCCCCCTTAGTGGGGAATTCAGTTGACAGTTACTACAGTAATAGTGCACATTATTACCATTAGTACGGTCATTTCAATGCTGATTTTTGCCCGCAGGTCTGTGAGCTGCGAGAAAACATCTGGGTTTAAATTACCGTACTAATGTTAATAGTGTGCGGGCCGCGTTGTTCTCACGAATAACACAGTCAATTGAATTCCCCCCTTAAACTGCATGATATATATTAAAGATATCTTTAGGCAACAGACGCATTTAACATTGTATGCTGAGTCGCACAAACAGCTCCGCATAAAGTATACATGTGCAATTGTGTTACATCAGCGGTTTTTACATAAAATGGTGGCTCAGTGGTTAGCAGTTCTGTCTCGTAGCGCTGGGGTCATGAGTTCAATTCCCGACCATGGCCTTATCTGTGTGGAGTTCTCCCCGTGTTTGCGTGGGTTTCCTCCAGGTGCTCCGGTTTCCTCCCACACTCCAAAAACATACTGGTAGGTTAATTGGCTGCTATTAAATTTGACCCTAGTCTCTCTCTCTCTCTCTGTGTGTATGTTAGGGAATTTAGATTGTAAGCTCCAATGGGGCAGGGACTGATGTGAATGAGATCTCTGTACAGCGCTGCAGAATCAGTGGTGCTATATAAATAAATGGTGATGATGATGATGATACATCTAACTCTGCATGAGGCCCTTAGTAACAGCTGAGCTGGACTGAAACACTGTATCCATGTGCAACATTGTATCAGTATCCATGTGTCACATTGTATCAGTATGTTGCCACTGACTAGACAAGTTTTCATATTACAGTTTACTTCCTTCCCCTTCTGTGACTGCAAACTGTAACCTGATATTAAGAATGTGGTTCTGCGGGGATCATATACTGTGCCTGGTAATAGTGGGAAGTAGAACGGATGATTCTTGTTACAGCTAAGTGTAAGCATCTGGGCATGTAGCAATCCAGGAAGCTCCGATGATTCACCAGAGGTAACAATACAGAAGTTTGGTAATGAAGCTGAAGTGCTGGTGGGACATTGTATAGAATGATTGCTGCAGCCCCCAATGCCTGCATTGTCAAGGTAATGTCTATTTGGGGGGAGACGCGGGAAGCATATGGACCCACTGTACCGAAATGTTGTGGCCGAACCCTTATGTACCTTCCCTGACCCTCTCACCCAGTCTCAGCCCTCCTTACAGTCTCTGTCCTCTCTATCCCACGTCTAAGGCACAGAATCAGAGGCTGGCTGGTAAATTTTAGCCGATGGGTCGAGACTCAGCTCAGCAGCCTATTAGGAACATTTTAATGGAAAAAATATTCAGGTAGCCCATAAGATGCCCAAGGTAGCCCACTATGGGTCCAGCCCCTGTACAGGAGGGGTATGGCCTGCTATACCCATACTGGCCAACTGTGGCATCATTATGTCTGAGAAGGGGCTCCGTCATGGGGGTTTGGCAACACAGATTGCGTCATTAGACCCAGCCAACTGTCAAATGTTACCAATATCAGCCTATCACAGCAGGGGGCGTGGCCATGGTGACACATTTAGCCCCACCCCACCCATGGAGCATTACTCATGTCCATAGATCAGAGGGATCTTCTGGGGAAGGAATATTTCCCATATAGGTTGTTCCCTCAGAGCACTTCTTCCCCTGGCCAGGAGGCGGTGCTGTTCAAAACGCTGCCTACACATTAATAAAAAAAAATGATTTAAAAATGATCATTTATTTATATAGCACCAATCATATTACGTAGCTCAGTACAGAAGAGATATAGTCATTTGCGTCGGTCCCTTCCCGATTGGAGCTTACAGTCTAAATTCCCTACTACATACAGACACACACTCACGGGTCCATATTGTCAGCGGCAGTGAAACCGTTCATGTAATAACAGAAAGCGCTGTGACAGCTACTTCTCCATCACTGATAAACAAGCACCAGCAAAGTTTCAAAAGCAAGAAATAAAAGCCACCGATGGGTGTAAATGGCCAGTCGCATTTGTAAGCTGTAAAGAATCGAGACACGATGGCCACCTGCGCGGTATCGCAGTATGTGGATAAAGGGTCAGATGAGGTCGTCAGGGAACAAAGCTTAAAATTTCTACCTCAATTAAACATACAGAGAGGCTTCATAGTCTTCTTTGGGACAAACACACAATAGTTGTCAACTATAAATATAAGTGAACGTGTTAATTGTATATTTAGTGTTGGCGTCTCGGCTGAGAACGATGAGGTCACAGCTCATAGAAGTCAGTTGTCTTTTACAAGCTGAAATTTTTAAAAATAAAACTAATTTTGACTTTCGCGACTTTTGAGCTGCAATCCGTCGAATCGCACAGACATTATTTCTGTGGTTCCATACTCTGCTTTTATACAGCAACGACAAAAATAAACGCAGAGTGTTTGGTCTGTACATCATCGCGCATGTGTGCAGGGTAAGTGTGGCAGGAACAGCCCTGAAGGGCATGCTGGGACTTGTAGTTTCACAACATTTGGAGAGCCACGGTCATAGCCTGGTGCTGGCTGCAGCTTATGGGGGGCTGGGAACCTCACGCTGCTTGTCCCCCCACATTAGTGACAAGCAGACTAGGGGGGAGGGGGTTAATTGCTTTTTGTATTAATTTCCTTTCTTTTTCTATTTTTGTTGCCTCTGTTTTACAGTTGTCCTTCATCCCTAACTAAGCTGAATGAACTCTACTCTGACACGACCTTTACACAAATAATGTCAACTGGGCTGAAATCAGCAGAAAAAGCCAGTTATGACTGAAAAAATAGCTGTATATGGAGAATTTCTCTGCACACAGCTGTAGTGTGACATAACTTGTACAGTCTGTGTACGGTCTAACCACAATGACCAGCGCTGACTCTGCAGAACTAACCCCCATCTGCCCCAGCTACAGTCACCACTGTCCTGTGACTCAGCTGGGTGCTAAGGAACGTTGTTGCTGCTTATTCTGCTTAACCAGATCTTATATAGAAAAAAAAAACCACAACCTCATGTTAATTTAAGATATTATATTGATATTACACAGATGTTTCTTAATTTGTATTTGTGCTCCTGTATTATGTATAGTCACATTGATTATGCACTTTTTTATACATTTGACAGATTGGGTTTTGCAGGCAAATCCCTCCCCCACCCCTTTATTTGAGAGCTGTGACTGCCTTTACTTTGGCCCAGCACCCCCCTCCCTCTTATCCATAGGTGCTTTTAATTAGTGTAGCTCAGAGTTTCCCAGACCCAGTCCTCAGGGACCCCTAACAGGGCAGGTTTTCCAGGTGACCAGTGACATAATTACACCACCTGTGGATTTGTTACAATGTATCACTCAGTAATGACTACACCTGTGCTCCAGCAGGGAGAGGGGGGAAACATGGACTGTTAGGGGGGCTCTGAGGACTGGGTTTGAGAAATCCTGGTGTAGATCACTCCTAGGTCCTATCAACATTATCTGTAGTGTGTAGTCAGATGCAGCAGAGAGGTATGTACCTGTTATAGGAATGAATTGTCACTGTAGGACCCACCTGAATGAGGTCACCATGTTAATCTAAACGTGCACTAAGAATCTCATATATTATATTGTATATTACTGAGTCTGAGACACAAATGATTGTTAAGTGGCCCCAGCTCCTTCCTGCCTTGTTGTCTGATGTATTTGTCATAGCGTGTAACACGTGTGTAAAATGCTGCTGATATGTTATTACAGATAGGTGTCTCTTTCTTTGATTAAATGCACTGTTTTACCTTATTACTGAGATTAGGGGTAATGGGTGGCCCCCTGATGTGTATCAGGTTGTCCATCACTGTAATATATATATATATATATATATATATATATATTAGGAATCGCTCAGTTAGTAAAATTCAGTAGCAGAGTGTAGTTTATATCGCCAAAAGTCCTGATGCGAAATTCATCTCCATTTCGGAGCTAACTGGAGAAGCACAGGGGTGCGTACTGAGACCTATAGAAGTACCCCCAAATCACTTGGTAATAAGCTTCTAAAAAGGAAAAGTGGAGTTGTCCCCCATAGCGACCAATCACAATCTAGCTCTCGGTTATGTAGTACATTCTAGGAAATGAGTGAGAATCTGGTTACTACAGGCAACACTTCCCCTTTTATTGTTAGAAGCTTTGAGAAGTCTACCCCTTAGTCTGATAATAGAAAATAAGTTGGAATATCCCAATGTATTATAATACCAGGATATAGGATGTCAGACAGCGTGAGCTCACTCACTGTAGGTGAAACATCCGTTTTGTTAGCCTCATAGCTACAATATCATTAGGATAAAGTTTTTTATCAGCACTTTTTGTGAGAGGAATGTTAGTTACATTGTTGTACTTTTCACTGAGATGAAGACGCATCCATTTAAATGATCTGATCTAGTATCTCAGAATTATTATAACGAAGGGATATGAAATATCAGGATTGTGTGAACTCCTTTGTTATAAGTGAACCATATCCATGTAGTCAGTCTAATAGCTGTAATATCGTTAGGATTTCACATGTATGCTGTACGAGGACTGCCCAGCAAATGTCATCATGTAAATGATGCACTCACACTGGGTTATTGTTGGCATTCACACTCTGCATCTAACGATGTCCCTCTCCCCTAACCCTGCGTTAGGTAAACTATGACGTCAGCTATAACTAATGACGTATTTCAGGTTGCTGTGTCTGATTTAGGGCTGTTCTCTTGGGGTGTCAGAAGAAGACGAATCGTACCAGCATGTGGAGGTACATTATCCCGTTCTATAATAATGGGGATAATGTGTATAAAGATGTAACTGCCCAAAAGATTTTCCCCATCATATTTAAATAACAAGAAGAAATTCCAGGTGTGAGGTCAGCCATGAAACCCCCATGTTTTCCTGGATGCTTAGGTTGTTGTGTTAAAGTTTATTTCTCTTTATTGTAAAGCTGCTGAGGAGGAAATGATGCTTTAGTGGCCCCGTTGGTTGTTTCTCTGCACCAAGATGTGTTCATTGGACACTAGAATGACCAGTTACACAATACCATGACATTTTGTTGTGAATTAAATAGGAATGAAATGCTGAAAATTGTTCTGTGAATTATGAGCATCCAGGTCTGTGCTCATATACACCCCTTTGTTGTACCTCTGGTCTATAAAATGATTCAGGCTGTTTACAAGAGAGAAACTTATTCTCCTCTTTTGCTTCTTCTTGCCCTGTCTGGGTAGTAGCAGCACGATTGGGGCAGTCTCTGCTTCTTTTTTTTTATTTAAACTTGATTACATATCTCATTGAAAGTGAGTAATATTACTGTACATTTTTGCTCCCTCCAGAACGTGCTACATTTCCACATTGTCAACCCAGCAATATCCCGTGTACATGAACCTGGGATATTGCCGGATGACAGAGCCTCCCACCCCAGCAAATTCCCGGGTCCATAAGGTTCAAACCTAACCCAGGTCTGCAAAAAAAAAAAAACGAATGAAAAAATATTGACTTATCATTTAATAAATATGACAGGTAGTATTCCCTCACATTGATCTCTGTCAGCTACAGGGGAGATTACATCACGTCTAATGTGCAGGGTGAAAGTTATGTTTTTAAAGCAGCAATAACGGACCCTACGCTTGGATTGGGCAGCACTGTGGCTTAGTGGTTAGCACTTCTGCCTCACAGCGCTGGGGTCATTAGTTCAATTCCCGACCATGGCCTTATCTGTGTATAGTTTGTATGTTCTCCCCGTGTTTGCGTGGGTTTCCTCCAGGTGCTCCGGTTTCCTCCCACACTCCAAAAACATACTGGTAGGTTAATTAGCTGCTATCAAAAGTTGACCCTAGTGTGTGTGTGTGTGTGTGTGTGTGTGTGTCTCTATTAGGGAATTTAGACTGTAAGCTCCAATGGGGCAGGGACTGATGTGAGTAAGTTCTCTGTACAGCACTGCGGAATTAGTGGCGCTATATAAATAAATGATGATGATGATGAATGAGGCGCCTCTGTTCTTTAAAGAGTCCCATATAGAGGTTAGTGAAGTTCCCATGGCAGTCCCAAGTATCTGTAAATAAAACCGTGAATAAGATAAAAAAATAATTGTTCTTCAAAATTAACATTATAGATATGAACATGAAGTCACGTAAATTTTAATCCATGAAGAAAAAAAAATCTTCAAAAAGTGTTCAGCCAAATGGCCAAGTTTATGTGGTATATTGGAATAAAGTGATTCAGCGTCACAAGTCACAAACTGATGGGAACGTCGTCCAACAAACTGACTCAACCAGTTTTAGAAGATGTGTGGTGTCTTTTATGTGTGACTATGTCAATGTGAATCTACAAAAACAGATAGGTTAGTTGTGTGAGAGCCCATTCCCAAGATAACAGGAGAGAGGGGGGGATTTGTGTGCTGTGGGTAAGTGATATTTAGTGGCCGCTACAGAATGTGAAATAAACAAAATATGAAAAAGTTTATTTGGAAACCGAGGATATGTCTCAGTTTGTTCTGATACATAACGGTCGGATCTTTATCAAGTTTAGTGTAGAATTTAATGTCACTTAATTGTCTCAGGGCTACAGACTGATAATAAGACACATTTTAGATCACCAGCCGCCCACTTTGTCAGATGGTTTATAGTGACCTCTGTATCAGAGATTATATCTGTAGGGTCACCCTCCTCTTTTTTGTTAAGTTATCTCTAAGTGGTTATTTATGGGCTGTATCTCACAATGCTCTAATGATCTCCTTTGTACTTCATAGAAACTCTCCACAAAGGACCTTTTGAATTGTAATGGATACATATTCGATTTATTCCTATACACTTTCTATGGACCAGAGTTCCCTATATAAAAGATATTCAGTTTCTCTGACTCTTCATTGTTCAGACATTCTGCTTTTAGGGATTCTAAGGCACCTAAAGCCTCCAAATCTTGTTCATCCAGAATAATGGGCATCTCTTCAATTTTAACCTTTTTTTTAAGACTTTATGCGCAAAATATCTCTCGTGATTTACTGTTCTGATATAATTATTCAGATTGGCAAATAGATTAAAAAGATTGGGCTTGGCCTTTTTTAAAAGACTAATTTCAGATTCATCAAGAATCTTAATATTAAATGAAATCCTCCATTCGTAGTTAATTTAGACGTACACTCTGTGTGACTTATTAATCCCTCGCCTGCGGCCTAAGGTGTAACTTTGATCGAACCTTTTGTGTATAAGTGATGAGTTGTGATCCTGTCCCTAAACAAGGATGGAGAAGAGTCATCAGCTTCCAATAGCGCTGAAACAAACTTTCACTCATTCTCCCTGACCTAGGATTTGCCCCTCTCACTTCATATGTTTCTCGTAATGACTCTGTTGTCCTCTCTCCTCTCTTTTTGCTTTGGAGCCCCAAAAGCTACAAGCTATGTATTGGTTATCATGGGGCGGACCCATAGCTAAATTTGGGTAGAGGCCTGCCGATCTCATTCTCTCCTTCCAGGCCTTCATCGGTAGAGCAGAGTGGGGGGTGGGGGGGAGGGGGGGGGCGGGGGCAAGTACATTAACAAAAAAGACCTTGGCTGTACCCTTCTGATACTACACTTCTGCCTCACAGCACTGGGGTCATGAGTTCAATTCCTGACCATGGCCTTATCTCTGTGGAGTTTGTATGTTCTCCCCGTGTTTGCGTGGGTTTCCTCCGGGTGCTCTGGTTTCCTCCCACACTCCAAAAACATACTGGTAGATTAACTGGCTGCTAATAAATTGACTCTAGTCTGTCTGTCTGTCTGTCTGTGTGTGTGTGTGTGTGTATTAGGGAATTTAGACTGTAAGCTCCAATGGGGCAGGGACTGATGTGAGTGAGTTCTCTGTACAGCGCTGCCGAATTAGTGGCGCTATATAAATAAATGGCGATGATGATGATAGTAGAGCAACAATGCTGGGTCCCTTCACCTTTTGGGCCCTGTAGCTACCGCACCTGTGATAGTTACACCCCTGTCAGATACACTCCTAGATGCTAAACAACTGTGATAAGCCACCCACATTACTGTGATCTACAGATAGTATGTAAAGTTATGCAAACCCACTGGACAGCGTATACTATCGCAAAGCAGTATGTAAATGACAGGACAGCGTATCCTATCGCAGAGCAATATGTAAGTGACTGGACAATGTATCCTATAACAGAGTGGTATATAAATGATTGGACAGCGCATCCTATCACAGAGCAATATGTAAATGACTGGACAGCATATCCTACTGCAAAGCAGAATGTAAATGACAGGACAGCGTGTCCTATCACAGAGCAGTATGTGAATGATTGGACAGCGCATCCTATCACAGAGCAATAAATAATTGACACACTGAGATATGACACAAAGCTGCTGTCTGGATACATTGTCAGGGGCAAAGGATTTTTAAGGGGGGGTTTCGAAATGGTTGAATTCGGAGCAAAGCAAAATAAAACATAAAAAAATCATTCCTACTACACACTAAAATACTATACATTAAAACAATCTAAACCCTTCATTAAAATGAGTATTGACACTCCGTATTTAAACTAGCAATGATACCGCACATCAAAATAGCATTTCTAACGCACATTAAAAAATGAACTACCACAAAAATAAAGAAAAAACATTGATACCATGACACAAGTTTGGACTATATTACATACATATATGCAAAACATACTAGTAGGTTAATTGGCAGCTAACACATTGACCCTAGTCTGTCTCTCTCTGTTTGTGTGTTGTATGTTAGAGAATTTAGACTGTAAGCTCTAATGGGGCAGGGACTGATGTGAGTTCTCTGTACAGCACTGCGGAATTGATAACGCTATATAAATAGCTGATGATAACCAATATGTTATAGGATCCACTATTTTAGCCTGCTATGTAAAGCTTGAAAAAAAATCTACCTTACAGTCACAGTAAGCCAAGTCAGTCTAGTTACTTGTGATTGGCTGAGATTTTCCCATTCATATCTATGGGCAACGCATATTAATGGGCTTTCTGTGGAAACTAAGATGCAGAGTTATTCAAATGAGTGGCAAAAGGGAGATTCTGCTCAGCAAAGTAAAAGCATCTAAAATCTTTGGAATTGATGATTTGCCTCATGATGGCAATTTGAGCTGGACAAAATGAAACTTTCACAGATCTCCCCTCTAACGTTGTGAAACTGGGCAAGATTTTACAGTGAGAAAATATGGGAGAAATAGGCAAAGATGACAAAAGTTTTGACATGTGTGTGTTTCTGTGTGTATCTTGTCTGTGTGCCTTATGTGTGTAGTGCTATCACGTTATTGGTGTGTTTAGAGGGGGTGTTTTTGAGGGTTGGTGTGTGAAATTGTGAGTACTATACAATATTGCTATTTACCGATCTATAGGTGTATAAGATGTAGATTTGGCCATAGTGATCTCTCACCTTTCACCAGGCCAGTGTGGTAATCCCTGCAGATATGAGGGAGGAGCTGCAGCTCCATTGGGGATTCTGAACTGTACAGCAGCCAGCACCGAGCGGAGGCTTCTCAAAGAAGCGTCCGCGGCGGGGCTGCCGGCGCATTGTTTAGCATGTTAATACATGCTGTTTTGTGCTTGTTTGTTCACGGAGGGGAGGGGTTTCTGGAGAACCAGAAACCCCCCCTGCGTGCGCACCTGATTGTATCCAATGTAGTGAGCACAGCAGTGATTTGTCCTGGCCCAGAGTAATGCAAATAAACATCATAGCCTGATGATATAAATACATTACTACTAGAGAAAGATAATGGGATGATGGAGCACAGCAGGACATACAGCCCAAAGTATTGTAGATGTGTAGTAAAACTTACAGCAGAGCAGTGAGTTAGTGAATATAAGTATGGTGGACAGTCTTTTATTATTTTCTGATGAGTTACTATATAATAATGTGTCGTTTCACTTTAAATGAAAGGTAGTAACAAACAACATGGGCACATCCAGAGAACACGGATGTAATGGGGATCTGATGTCATTACCCTCCCTGACTCTGGCTGACAATGAAGGGAGTGGATGAAGTTTGTGCTTTTATTAGAACACTGTGCGATGTCAGTACAACGTGCTATAGATATCCCACATACAGTAAACACTGATTCTATACAGGGATTATCAGCTGCCCTTTGTACATTGTATTTGACATTTTGCTTCAGTCAGACATGTTTGCGAGAGACACAAATATTATGGTCCCAGCTGTGATCTCAGTGTGATAGGATTCCTGAGATTCCTCACTGCTCCTACTCCGTCTTCATAACAGCACAAACATCTGGGGAACCAAAAATTACTGCGCTCCTGTCCCTACGAGCTCCGTCTACAGTCACACACCTAATGACCCTGACTTCAACGCTGTCACACACCTAATGACCCTGACTTCAACGCTGTCACACACCTAATGACCCTGACTTCAACGCTGTCACACACTGGGGGACATTCATTACAAACAAGTCGGATGTATGATCTTTGTTTCATGTAGACGTGCGTTTGTCACTAACACATCACTAATCTCCTGATATACTCTGTGCTGCTGGGGACCCTGCTCCTTCCACTATATAACTCTCAGTCTGTGGCTTCCTGCTGCCTCCATTCCCCTCCTCTTATCATGTCACTGCCCCTGTCACATGCAGCCCTGTCCTCACTAACACATCACTCATCTCCTGATAAACTCTGTGCTGCTGGGGGACCCTGCTCCTTCCACTATATAACTCTCAGACTGTGGCTTCCTGCTGCCTCCATTCTCCTCCTCACATCATGTCACTGCCCCTGTCACATGCAGCCCTGTCCTCACTAACACATCACTCATCTCCTGATATACTCTGTGCTGCTGGGGACCCTGCTCCTTCCACTATATAACTCTCAGCCTGTGGCTTCCTGCTGCCTCCATTCCCCTCCTCACATCATGTCACTGCCCCTGTCACATGCAGCCCTGTCCTCATTAACACATCACTCATCTCCTGATATACTCTGTGCTGCTGGGGACCCTGCTCCTCCCACTATATAACTCTCAGTCTGTGGCTTCCTGCTGCCTCCATTCCCCTCCTCACATCATGTCACTGCCCCTGTCACATGCAGCCCTGTCCTCACTAACACATCACTCATCTCCTGATATACTCTGTGCTGCTGGAGGACCCTGCTCCTTCCACTATATAACTCTCAGTCTGTGGCTTCCTGCTGCCTCCATTCCCCTCCTCACATCATGTCACTGCCCCTGTCACATGCAGCCCTGTCCTCACTAACACATCACTCATCTCCTGATATACTCTGTGCTGCTGGGGACCCTGCTCCTCCCACTATATAACTCTCAGCCTGTGGCTTCCTGCTGCCTCCATTCCCCTCCTCACATCATGTCACTGCCCCTGTCACATGCAGCCCTGTCCTCATTAACACATCACTCATCTCCTGATATACTCTGTGCTGCTGGGGACCCTGCTCCTCCCACTATATAACTCTCAGCCTGTGGCTTCCTGCTGCCTCCATTCCCCTCCTCACATCATGTCACTGCCCCTGTCACATGCAGCCCTGTCCTCACTAACACATCACTCATCTCCTGATATACTCTGTGCTGCTGGGGACCCTGCTCCTTCCACTATATAACTCTCAGCCTGTGGCTTCCTGCTGCCTCCATTCCACTCCTCACATCATGTCACTGCCCCTGTCACATGCAGCCCTGTCCTCACTAACATATCACTAATCTCCTGATATACTCTGTGCTGCTGGGGGACCCTGCTCCTCCCACTATATAACTCTCAGTCTGTGGCTTCCTGCTGCCTCCATTCCCCTCCTCACATCATGTCACTGCCCCTGTCACATGCAGCCCTGTCCTCACTAACACATCACTCATCTCCTGATATACTCTGTGCTGCTGGGGGACCCTGCTCCTCCCACTATATAACTCTCAGCCTGTGGCTTCCTGCTGCCTCCATTCCCCTCCTCACATCATGTCACTGCCCCTGTCACATGTTCCTCGCACACTGGGGGCTAGTAGTGGTAATTGAATAATTTTGCACCTAATTGCAAAAATAAGATATTATTTTGTGGCTAGGGACAGTATAACAACAATCTTACAGGGGAGTCACCGCTGGGTTCTCCGTGTAGTGGGTGATGACAGATTCTTTTTAGATGAGGAAAAATGTTTCATTTTCACACATGTACTGAGGTGTCCTCATCAGCACATACACACCCTATAGTAGGTGCAAAACATACACCTCCTACCAGGCATATATGTGTGTGTCTGCCTGAACCATGTTTGCGTGCACCTGGCCTGTATTTGCACGCTCCTTCCCCACCCCATCACGGCTCATCAAATGCAGGCCGTGATAAGTGCCAGGATCACACGTCTGCAAAGAGGTATATGTATGTGCCTACTTTCTACTAATGTGCAGAGCAATTTCACCCAAGATGCGCAACGCAAATTGACGTAGGTCCCACCCCAGTGTGCTCATCACCTGCACCTGTGTAACGCAGGTTTGGGTCTATACTGCCAGCTTCAGCCCATTCTATAAAGCTTTGACATCTGGTTATTGCTGGGTATCAACAATAGAAATTATTCGATTGTATTTCCTGGGGACACAGCAGAGACAATGTAAGATACAATGTAACACTGGTTATATAATTTTTTTCCATGTTACAGATTGTTTACACTTTGTAAATCGTTAAAGGACAGCAAGTTATCCATGTAGTTATTAAGTAATCTTGAAGCTGCCAGAACACTCAGCAATAGATGGTTATCTGCTCTCTAACCCTCGGCCAGTCCGGGGTACAAGAGAATTTGGAACACCTCCCGCAGTATCACGCAGTGTTCATGGGGCGAGCAGCCTGCACCTCGCACCTGGAAGATTACACAGCACGTTCCTACCTTGATCCCTTGTAACAAAGGAAGGATTCTTATTTATTTTTGAAACTCTTGCCTTGCTCCAATAATATATTTCATACATGTGTTATCAGAGGAGTCGTTGGCTCACAACAACGCACCACCACACACACACACCACATCATCATCAGCTATTTATATAGCACCACTAATTCCGCAGTGCTGTACAGAGAACTCATTCATGTCAGTCCCTGTCCCTTGGGGCTTACAGTCTAAATTCCCTAACACACACACACAGACAGATTAGGGTCAATTTGTTAACAGCCAATTAACCTACCAGTATGTTTATGGAGTGTGGGAAGAAACCCACACAAACACCATGGTTGGGAATCAAACTCATGACCCCAGTGCTGTGAGGCAGAAGTGCTAACCACTGAGATACCGTGCTGGACAAGCTTGCAGGAGGCCAAACCCCGATCTGAAAACAGGGTCTCTAACTCTAAAGCCCCACAATAATATCACCCTGCCCAGAACCGGATGGTGGGCTAGTAGTACAAATTCACATGAGACCCAGAGTCAGCGGACAAACTTACTAATACCACCTACATTATAATGTGCAAAACCTATTGGTCGGTTCCGCTCTCAAATGTTAAATATAGATGCAAATCATTGTGGGTATTCTCACTGAGTTACTAAGCCTCCATGTTGACTCTCCCTGACCTGTTCAGGAGATGTAAGTGCTGCTAGCTTAAATGTTTTGTACAGAACCTCCTATTTCTGTAACACTTGACCTCCCCTCCTAGGGAGAGACTGAGTAGGTTACCCCTTACGCCTCTGGGGCAGTATCGTTTAGTTACCTTGGTGATATATTGTCCTGAGCAGACCTTTTTATGTGTGAGGGGAATTCACAGTCCTGGATTTCCTGTGCTAGCAGAAAATGAACCAGATGGCTGGTGATTTGGAGAGGGATGGAAACGTGGCCCAGCGGCCTCAGATCACACATGACAAAGCCATAATCCAGCCATGCACCTCCGCCCTCCCCCTGCCATGTCCTGTGTGAGCAGCTGTCGGGGCAATGAGGCCGACAATTACATGATCACAGCCGCTGGTTATTGTACCGTGTAATGTATGGGGTGGGTGACTCCGGGCTCTCTTATAATTATCATTATTTACAGTGATTCCTCAAATTGTTGTAGACTTTGGGTAACAAGATGACCCTATAGATTACTCCCTGTCATATTTTCCCCACAATTCAGCCACAAATCACAGTAGATTGTCAGGTGAACAGGAGTACTCCCATTGTCTGGTGGGAAAGTTCCTACAATGCAGTTAGTAAGGAAAGTTTGCAGTGCTATAAACCTCAGTCATTTTTAATGACCTAGTAACAGAACGTTTCATTATTAATTTGCGGGGTCACTTTTGAAGCCAGAGTTGCGTACTCTCCCGCAACTTCCTGCAGACCCCCTGGATTAGGGTGAGACACTCCCAGGCAATTCTCCCGCAAGGATGTGTACCTGAAAATCACATCTTCAAGTCCTGACCACCACAGAGAACGCTGAGTGGACAGGGGCGTAATAATGACATTAGCGCCATGATCTGCCATCTTGATAATGCGAATGGTGTCATCAAGTCGTACCAACCTCTTCCTATCAGAATAATTTTCCGCAGCCCTTGGGGGAGAGGTATAAATGTTGGTAAGACGGCATTAAGGTGTTATTTCCAAATAAAATTTACCTAGAAATAACCCATTGGTAACTATACACTTCACAAATGTATCATTGAAATCCCCCTTCTATTTGTGATCAGCTGCTTCCCAAAATCCCCCACTGTCCCTTCTACCTTACGGGTGTCTAAAACAAAGCAGGGAAATGCTAAATTCTCACAGAGGTCTCCATATATTTGGTAGTTTTGTCTGTGGGGCGCTGGTATTTATAGATTGTAAGCAAAACAGGGGTGGTCACTGGCTGTTTGGGTTAGTAAACAGAAGTACTCCAGTTGGTGAGAGTTGTCACATTGAAAAAAAGTTTTACACTGACAAAACAGAGGGGTTTTGGTAACATTACACAGGCTGGATAATGTTGGATGTAACACCGAGAGGAGCCGCCATCTTGCGCTGTGACGGAGACCTTTTAGATGATCATTGTTAAACGTGGTGGAATTTACATTGCAAACATTCATTCATTGTTGCAAAAAAGTTCCATCATCCTTTATTTATGAGCCGACAATGATTCCGCAGCAATACACAAACGAAGTGCAAAGAAATATTGGGGCAAGAGAACAAACTGTAGCAGAAGACACAACTTCGAACAGTCTTGTGATGAGCGAGGGAAAAAAAAGGAATTTTGTGGGTGGAACCAATACTCAGCCAATCAATTCATTAGGAACTAGTAACATCACTGAGGCAGTGACTTGAAAACTGTATTCTCATGAATATTGTCTCAGCCCACAATACGGCTGCCTCCACCTTACACTTTTAAAACTCCATATGACTCCTTCAGTTATAACTCGCTCATTGTGTGTGTGTGTGTAACCCCTCCAGAACGTGTCAGCGCACTGTCTGACACAGGACGCACGCCAGTCTCCCGAGGATGGGGCTCAACATTCCAGCCAAGCGGTTGAAGTATTTACATCTCTGTCTTTCAGGCTTTCCTGAAAATCCTTCCTGGCTTGCGGTAGTCTCTCGCACAATCCTTCCTGACGGTGTTGGCTGGGAGAGGTGACAAGCTCATGCGTGATGAGGACCTGGTGTAGCTGCGGGGATAAAAACAAAGTAGGGATAATGGCAAGAAATACACAATGTACATGAAAAAAACAAAAACTTTTTTTGATGGCCCTATAATTTGCCCTCTTACACTATCCTCCTTTTCTCACAAAAAATGTATCACTTGCATAAGAGAATTTCGCTATTGTATTCGATTTTGTCTGACCACACCAGACGGCTAATAAGGTTTTACGTTATTGGAAGTTGTGGTTTACTGCACATCTTTGCTGATGTCACTTCACTGGTAACTCCACTTGCTTCAATAAATCCTATTACTTGAAATAGGACTTTTGCCTGAAATTGCCTGTTTAAACCACAGAAACATACAGTTCCTGTCATTTGAGAGATCAGCTGTGAATAAATGATCTACATTAGCAACATCTTTAACCATAGAAACTTTGTACTGCACCAATTGTTTCCTTGGTTACAGATGTTGCTAAGGAAGGTCATATATTCACTGCTTCTCTGGTAAATAGCTTGAACAGTGTGTTTCTGAGGTTTTAACAGGCAATTTGAGTCCTATTTCAAGTACCAAGTGTTTATTCCAGTAAGATGTAATACTCAGCATAAGAATTTGAATTCAGTATCACTTTTGAGTAGAATGTAAATAAGTCCCCTACATCGACAAGGTATATAGCAGGGCTACAGACAGCAATGCTGGGAATTGTAGTCCTTGAATATGCTATCTTTAACTTTAATCTGATCCCAACCATATACTACATTTCACACTGGGCAAGGACTGGACTATTGTTATTATTTTTACATATAGAATTATCAACTACAGATGAGCAAAATTTGGTGAAATCACATTGGAGCAGCCTGTTTCATATAGGAGCAAGGTTCTGGCTACAGCTGCGTTGTTTCGCCATTCTGCAGAATGCTGATCTGTAATCATATTTGTAAATCAGCGTTCCGCAGAATGCACAGAGTTGGTACAACAAGGGACATTTATCTCTCTTGGGGAGGGGGATTGGGTTTGGACTGAAAACATTTAAGGACAAATTCTGTGTAGCAAGACGTGAGAAATTTTTTAGCCAAATACGTAACGTGATGAATATTTTGAGGAACAGTTTTGAAGATTTCGCTCATCTGTGCAATAAACCAAACCATGGATGTAACTTGTGTAATAAGGAAGAGAGAGCACAACACATTTCCATCTAAAGTTCACCCTAGTTACAGCAATGTCAGGCTGACAAATATTTGCTCTATAATTGTGTTTGTGCGTGGTGAGTGTGACAGGCTCTTGTAACACGTTGTGAACTTATTGACTTGTTGAGTCAGACGGCTAATGGTCCGGAACCAAAGTTTGAGTGGAAAGTGAAATAGTTTTTGTTTGTTTACATGTAAGTAAGTGGGCGAGATGGGTGTGAAAGAGGGTGGCGATGTGTTACCCATCCAGGAGGTCAGGTGGACGTATTACAGCAACATTGTACAGACCAGTGATGGGCAATAGATGGCCCACCGAGCCTTCACCTGTGGCCCACAGCTGTGTCCTGTTTATGCCCTGTTGGGCTCCAGCTCTTATTAATGTAACTCTCTGCTCCTGGGAGCCGACCTCCCAAATTAGGTGATTGGAAGTCAGAAAGGTTTGAAGAGGCGCGTTGTGCAAGCGTCACATTAAAATCCACCCTCCTACCACTCTTATAACCACCCCTTTAAAACATTCCCATATTTCTGATAAAATACTGTTTGGTTTGGCCTGATTTACGTCAATCAGAAGCGTGATGTGTTCTTGGTTAGCATTACTGCCTCACAGCAGTGGGGTCGTGGGTTCGATTCCTAACCATGGCCTTATCTCATCCTTATTACCTACTTCTGTTCCGTAGCTGTTCTTTACGTTGTGCAAAGGGCCCCTGGAAATCACTTTGACTTTCCGCTAAAGTGGAAACTGGCACGCACAGTATAGGATGTGACCCATTGTCTGCCATAAAACTGCCCCCTCTCCGGGACATATACAGTGCGTCGCTGGGCAACATCTTGAAAGGGGCCCTGTGATGCCCCCGTTGTACTGTACACGGGCACAGACATCTGGACCCTGCACATGTGTCGCGGAGAGGAGGACTCTGCTCTTTTCACCACTATCATTCTCAACGTATCTTCTCCTCCTCTGAGCCCTGATTGTGTCTAATGGTTTATTCACATTTCACTACACACTAAGCGGCACATTTATCAATGTTCGCATAAAGTGAAAAATAGTTTTCAATCCTTATCGCATTGATAAGGGTTGAACTATTTCTCAAATTTATGAAGAACCCAACACAGAAACAGCAGTTCCGATAAACTGTTGTTTCTGTGATTAAAAAAAACATACTTACTCCCCTCTTCGTAATGTGCTGTCTCCGGATCTCCTCCTGGTCCTCTTCGTTGCTTTTCTTACTGCAACTGCGCATGTGCACAAATATCTCCGCTCTGTCTCTGCAACTATAGTCGCAGAGCGAGCGCTGAGTGACAGGGAGGGATCATGTGATCCCTCCACACATGCGCTGTCCAGCTCTTCTCTTCGGAGCAGAGCTGACAGCATTGACATTTTCAGCTGACTACATCAACATGACAATTTTTTTCGGAACTTGTTAGATTACGGCCAGGAGCAGTCACCGTACTGTTGAATGGTGGCTGCTCCCAAAAACGAAGCAGAATGCAAAGCAGCAGATATCGATGCACCTTCCATAAATATGCGGGACACTACAAGTGGCGTGGATTTTACGATAAGTGCCCGAAATTGTAACATAACTAGTTGTTAAATATGCCCCTAAAGCATTTACATTATTAATTATCTTTATGTATTGCCTGCATTTCTTGATTATATTAGAAACATTAATATTCAGATAACAAAACATGTAATCATGAAGCAGTATGTCTAGATTCTGAGCCGCCACGTTGTCAGACAGTGGCAGACGTGAGGACGGGTGCCAGCCTCCTTCCTCCCCCTTCGCCTTCCGCTTGTGTTGAGAGATCGTCCCTGCTTCCAATATGGCAGGGTGCACACAGACAGCCTGCGAGACGCGTACACATCCAGTCTGCCACCTGGCTCCCGGCTGCTTAAGAAAATGTCATTTGAGGTGTCAAATATTACAAGTAGTAAATCCAACTCTAATAAGCATCACTAGATGGTCTGACAATCCAGGAGCACCAGTATCGCCTGTAATGTGCTGTCTCGGGGGCCCTGGGACGCTGCAGTCCTCAGCCTGTCCTGGTTACAGAACTTGCTTACAATGTACATTGTGCAGCATGTAAAAACTCTTATTCAAAATTAATAAATCCCAGAGACAGGGGCAGAACAGTGAATTACTAGGCCACATAGCAAAGCTTGGGTGGAGATCTAGCGATAGCGCTGTAACCTCTTCAGAACCTCTTATGAGCAACACTCGAGGACTGTGCTCTTGTCTTTTCACAGCAGTAAGGGGGGTTCTGGGAGGGCTGTGGGGGCTGCTCAGAGGAAGGGGGGACCCTGAGCCACATATCGGCTGCACCCAAGGTAGTTCTGCCGTTGTCAGAGGATAACATTAGATGGTAATAACACCACATGCATAAAAAGAGGAATTGTATTGTGCAGTTGGTTACTACTGAAAAACGGACAGTTTCAGCGCAAAACATTTTCCAGAGTCAAATTTTTAAAACCTGAGACCTAGAAAGTAGGGACAGGTATGATAATCAGAGACATTTAGAAATGAGTTACTGTAGAGATTCCGGACTCTCCAGCAGTTACAGTAACACTTTGCCCCCAAGACAGAAGTATTAATATGCAAATATTCCATTTACTCTCTGAGCACCAATATCTATCAAATTAGTTTGTAATTCTTTTCCCCTCCTTTCCTATGTATCTTCTTTTTCATACAGTATTTTATCAAGACCCTGAAGGCTGAATTATCGGCCTTGTAAGTTGTAAACGTCTGCAACTGAGACTTTTGCATTTTTATGTGCAAGTAGAAATAGCAGCTCCTTTGCTGGCTATAGCAGTGTGCTGGGGGATTGTGCTCTGTGTTTGCTCCTTTCAGGATAACCCCACCTTTCAAGCACCTGCTATGAACCAATAAATTGATTGAGCAACTTCCACTTCTGTATTATAAGCTGTAGACAGGACAGATTTTGTAATAACTTCAGCATCGAGCTGTGAGACACAGATCTGTATTCATTCCTAATGAGATCTCTAATACCCACTCATCGTCCAACCTGCCAATGCTACCCTTCCCTATGCCAACAGAGCAATAGATAACCTTCAGCTGGGCTAAGGGTGAATGTCTGCATGGTAGCTGGGGGGGCATTGTGGGGGTATATTGAGTCCATTGAATACAATGAGTTTAGTGATACTTTATCTCGCTTGTACATCAGCAACTGTGGGCGAAGAATGAGCCTGTTTTACAGAACAGAATTATATTTCAAGCACAGTAATTGTCTCCTGGTGAAAGACAAATTTTCCAGAACCAACTGGTAAAAATGCTCCAGGTTGCTGTTCTAGTGGCTGCCACCAAGTGGCGCTGTTCTAGTGGCTGTGGGCGTGGTTCTGGCTGGAGTAGACAGATTGTGCATGCAGGATAGGGTGCTGTGTCTGGATATGGGGACACCCCCCAAATGTTTACAGATGGGAGAACCCTGAATTCTCTTCTCTTCCTCTTCGTTCCCTGTTCTCTGGCTATTGTAATTTCTTTAGTAGCTTTTATTATTTGCTCTTAGTTATATTATTAAAACGGTTAAACATTTTAGATTATTTTGAACAGGAATAGTTTGTTTTTTTGTTTTTGTCATTAATCTTTATTTGTCCTTTTTAAATTGCTAGAATGTCTACTCTATCTGCCTCCTCCTGTCACCGGCATACATCACTGAGATAGAGAAACAAAACGGCAGAGCGTCTCTTTAAATATTTTCATATAACTTAAAGAGGGACGATTGGAAATACCCTGAAGTTCCCGGAACAGAGGGAGAACACTACCTGTATTATTTGTGGTCAGCTCAAAGGGTGTGTCAGAGTTAAAACGTTTATTGAATTATTCCTCATCCTGATACCAGACTTTTATTTATTTTTGTACAGGACATTTTATAATGAGCCAGTCTGACTGTTTGTAATCCTACATGAATAGGGACATTGTCATTGTACATCTCTACTGATAGGCATGTTAGTCGGTGTATGGTCTGCTATCTATTTAGGAGTCTGCCAGGGTTCGTGCATGAGGCTAGTGCCCATGTGAACTCCTATAAGGTGCATTTTCAAAGTCTTACATGTCACTATTGGTGGGGTTTGAAGAAGGGGTATTTGGTTCCAGACAGTGCAGCATTTGTAGAGAATATAATTCCTATAACAAGGGTCAGTATTCCGCACTGTCGGCCCCATAGAGAAGTCTGGGCCAGGGCCTGCAGATGCCAGTGTAGCCTACCGGGCCCTCTGTAAAAAGCAGAGAGCGGCCTCCTGCACGGTCGGAGCACACGCCCACTGCGCCAGCGGGGCCCAGGCTGAGAGAGAACTACAGTCAGTGCAGAGTGGTTGTGTCCGGAGATGATGTGGGTGTGTCGGGTCTCCTTTTGGGGTCTAAAAGGGGGGGCACTGGCATTGTCGCTGAGGCCCATAGAGGACGGTCTCCTGGACCCACAACTGAACTGGCCCCACTGTTATAACATTTACACTTTGCAGTGATAGAGGTGGAAAATCAGAATGATTACACTGATTTGTCACAATGACTGTATGTCTGTGTACAGAAAGACATAGGGCCATGTACTAAGGGCCACATGAAGGAGGGAGCAGTCTGTGTGTAATACAGCCAGACATATGATACAACCGACACTGTAGGATTTCCTGAGAATCCCTAAATGACACCCTCTGCATCCTCGCCCCATTTCTCTCCACACCCACCAGAAACAGACACCTTCCCCTGATTACACCCTGTGCCCCTGATACATAGTGACTCTGTTCCTGTCTGCACTGACCTGGAACAGACACCTTCCTCTGATTACACCCTGTGCCCCTGATACATAGTGACTCTGTTCCTGTCTGCACTGACCAGGAACAGACACCTTCCCCTGATTACACCCTGTGCCCTTGATACATAGTGACTCTGTTCCTGTCTGCACTGACCTGGAACAGACACCTTCCCCTGATTACACCCTGTGCCCCTGATACATAGTGACTCTGTTCCTGTCTGCACTGACCAGGAACAGACACCTTCCCCTGATTACACCCTGTGCCCTTGATACATAGTGACTCTGTTCCTGTCTGCACTGACCTGGAACAGACACCTTCCCCTGATTACACCCTGTGCCCCTGATACATAGTGACTCTGTTCCTGTCTGCACTGACCAGGAACAGACACCTTCCCCTGATTACACCCTGTGCCCCGATACATAGTGACTCTGTTCCTGTCCGCACTGACCAGGAACAGACACCTTCCCCTGATTACACCCTGTGCCCCTGATACATAGTGACTCTATTCCTGTCCGCACTGACCAGGAACAGACACCTTCCCCTGATTACACCCTGTGCCCCTGATACATAGTGACTCTGTTCCTGTCTGCACTGACCTGGAACAGACACCTTCCCCTGATTACACCCTGTGCCCCTGATACATAGTGACTCTGTTCCTGTCTGCACTGACCAGGAACAGACACCTTCCCCTGATTACACCCTGTGCCCTTGATACATAGTGACTCTGTTCCTGTCTGCACTGACCTGGAACAGACACCTTCCCCTGATTACACCCTGTGCCCCTGATACATAGTGACTCTGTTCCTGTCTGCACTGACCAGGAACAGACACCTTCCCCTGATTACACCCTGTGCCCCGATACATAGTGACTCTGTTCCTGTCCGCACTGACCAGGAACAGACACCTTCCCCTGATTACACCCTGTGCCCCTGATACATAGTGACTCTATTCCTGTCCGCACTGACCAGGAACAGACACCTTCCCCTGATTACACCCTGTGCCCCTGATACATAGTGACTCTGTTCCTGTCTGCACTGACCTGGAACAGACACCTTCCCCTGATTACACCCTGTGCCCCTGATACATAGTGACTCTGTTCCTGTCTGCACTGACCAGAAACAGACACCCTCCCCTGATTACACCTTGTGCCCCTGATACATAGTGACTCTATTCCTGTCCGCACTGACCAGGAACAGACACCTTCCCCTGATTACACCCTGTGCCCTTGATACATAGTGACTCTGTTCCTGTCTGCACTGACCTGGAACAGACACCTTCCCCTGATTACACCCTGTTACCCTGATACATAGTGACTCTGTTCCTGTCTGCACTGACCAGGAACAGACACCTTCCCCTGATTACACCCTGTGCCCTTGATACATAGTGACTCTGTTCCTGTCTGCACTGACCAGGAACAGACTCCCTCCCCTGATACATAGTGTCTCCATAACAGCGACTAACCTTAACCTGCCCCCACGTTACACTTCTGGCCCTATTTCCCTCCTCCCTCGCCAGGGGCCCTAACTTCCCCAGGCAGATTAACCCTTTGCATTTGTTAATTCATTGTTGTGGTTTTAGCATTGTGCAGTGCAGTGCATACTGTGTTATGGTAACACATAGTCCTATAATAGATTTATTCCAGGAGAGATCATTACTGCTGACTAATGGATGTGATCAGAATACCTGCATCCTAGCACTGACTCACCTGGAGGACCAGACCGGTCCTGGGTTCTTCTTGGGCTTACACGCCAGCTTCTTGTACTCCATCCAGCCACTGACCAGCTCCTGCAGGATCACCATGTAGAGGAGAAAGATGAGGATCCTGGGGTCTATCTGTGGGTGCTCGGAGTCCAGGTCCCCGGACATGGCAGACAACAGAGAGAGGCAGATGATCCGTGGACGATGAGGAGGCTGCTCACAGCTTTCCAGGAGATGGATGCAGAGAATCTGGAATGATGCAGAGTCCCCCAGAGGCAGAGAGGGAGGAGGGGGAGATGGTACAACAGGCAGAGATGTATTTAACAGAAGCTTCATCTGTCCTGTGTGTTTCCAGGGCATTGTCTGCTAATTACTCTGTTCTAATCGTGTGTAACTCGCCTCCCTGATCCAATGCATTTCTCTGCAAGTTCCAGCTATAAGGTTATCTCTCTGATGTATGATTCACCCTCAGTTATGTGCACTGTGCATAAGTCCACAGTGCTCAGTGATGTATTCATGTCCTATACCTCTTATTACCTGTCATTTACTTCAAAATAATTTATTATCATTTTCCTTCACACAGATATGTACATTAAGGGAATCGTGGTACAAATATATCACATACAATGACGTGAAACAAAAGGTAAAGAGGGTTCGGCCCCGATGAGCTTACAATCAAAGACAGTGATCCTTGATACACTTCAGGGCTCCCTCTACCCTTCAAAAGGGGCCACACATTAACCTTAATCTCAGTAATAAGATTAAACAATACACTTATCAGAGAAAGAGACACCTATCTAATAACATATCAGAAGGAATTTTACATACGTGTTACACGCTATAACAAATACATCTGACAACAAGGCAGGAAGGAGTTGGGGGCAGGGCCATCTTTTCCATTGGGGACGATGGGCAGGTGCCCGGGGGCCCCACGGGCAAGGGGGCCCCATAGGCAGGGCTCTTAATGAGAATAAATAATCCTGCAAAAGAAAAAAGCCTGCAAAAAAAAACCTTCACGGGTCACTGAGCAAGTACATCTATCTATCTCTATATATCTATATCTATATCTGTATCTGTATCTGTATACAGCCTCGGACTGGCCCGCCGGACAGCCGGTCAATCCACCGGTAGGCCCAGCGGGGTTGAAGCTCCGCCCCCTCCGTTGTTAGGGCGGAGCTTGATGTTGAACTTTGTTTAGATGGCGGCGGCGGTCACATCTCCTGTAACCACACTACCGCGCAGATGCAGAGAGCCCAGGCGCGGTAGTGTGTTTTTCAGCAGTTTGAGCAGGGGAGGAGGACGTCCTGATATCAACATACTGATCCAAGGTCAGTTTGGTCATCATAGGTTCATGCAACACTGGACGCAATAGACCACGCCCCCTCTGACGCTGCAGAGTTTCCCCGGGTTATCTGAAGCCCAGCCAGTTTGATCGTGGCTGGGATACAGAAGCTGGATACTGCCGTTTGATCGAGGAAACATATGGACTGAAAGATACCTTTTTAACATACAAAATGTGAGTGTTTTTAACCCCATGTTTTAACTTAATAAATAGAGAACGTAAAACACCATGAGATCTTTCTCTGTTCTCTCCCTGGTCTCCCATATGTGCACTCTGGTGAGGAGAAGAAACAGGTTTAGAGGGGAGTAAAAGTACATCGTGGTGGTGCTTTTTGAAGCAAGAGGACACATTATTCAAATACTGTATGGAATAGAAAAGGTCACATTGATGTAAGTTTACCATCTGGGACATCGGTATAGGTGGAACTAGAAGACCAACATCCTTTAATGACTTTGGGACCGTTTTCCCCTTGACTTATTCATTGACCCAATCCTTGTGTTTCTTTACCCTTCCCCCATTTGCGCCCGTCCTTTGATATTTATATTCTCTTTCATACAACACTGGCAGCATACCAGCATATATGGAATAAATGTGACAGGCTTTGGATGGGCTGTATTCTGTTCATTTTTTTGTTTTTTAAAATTTCCCTTCTCAACAAGCATTCATTGGTGAAGTACGCAACCGTAGTAGCACTGATGCTGTGTGTATGGTCTTTGACGAGTGGCATATTCTGTAAGAGTCCTTAAAAAATAATTATAACAAAGAGTCATTTTAATAATCAGACTGTGTATACAAGATCTGGCAAATGAAGGGTGCTTTTCATGTAGTCTAGTATTCCAATTGCATCCAGTTGAAAATATAATCATTCAGGGTTGTATAATATGTTGGTCTATATTGTATGTTAGTGTAGAAAGGCACATGCATAGGAGAACATAATTATATTTATATATTTTTCCTTTTGCCTATTGTGCATTCTTTTTGATGGTTGTCCTGTTTAGAATTTAGGGGTGATATAGTGAAAGTATTATAGGCATATATCAACCGTATTTAAAATGAAATTAGATGGATTTCACTGAGATTAGTTGAGAATTACAATCACTTGTTTTTTTATGAATTGACTTTTATTCCAGGACATGTCACAGCAACAACAGGTTGGTAACCATTGTACTAAAAAATTAATTGTGCAGTTTATGTCTTCTAATTGATGATGTTATTATTTGGTTTGTGTAGCCCTTGTAATGGCTTTTAATAAGCTCAATACATGATGGGCAATAACAACATATGAGGCGAGGGTTGGAGGTAACCAAATGATGCACTTATCATAAGTAACTGTCTTGGTGCATTAGGAGACGACAGGAGCTGGTACTGGAGTTTCTTCCAAACCACAAGTGTTTTATTAATGGGTCCCATGTAGTTCCCTACCAGTAGAATGGGCAGGGTCTAATGCAAAAGGTGCACATTTAAAATAGTGCTATAAGTTGTCCTCCATAGCCTGACCACACCCCCTTTACTGGCCACACCCACTCCTAAAGTTGGCCACACCCCAATATAGTGGGCCCCTATCACTGAATTCCCCCGGTGGGCCCTTCATGCCCCAGTCCGACACTGTCTGTATACATCTATATATCTATATCTAGGGGCCCTGGTGCACTGCTTTGCCCGGGGGCCCATAATGTTGTTAAGATGGCCCTGGCTGGGGGCCGCAGGTTAAGGCTCGGGGGGCCGCCTTTTGCCCATCACTAATTTAACGTTTTCATTGGAGCTGTGTTTAAGGTTTCCCATCCAACATGCTTTGTCTATGTTGGGCTTAGGCATCATGTGGCTCTCTTGCCATAGTGGTACTAGAAGTTCCAGCATGTCGCATCCAGGTGATGGATGACTAGGCATGCTGGGAATTGTAGTCCCACTGCAGCTGGAGAGCCACCAACCCCCGGCCTCTGGTCTTTATACGTGTATCCCAGGTAAGGAGTGTGTGCTTGTTGGGTGTTATTGCATTCAATATAATTAGAAATGTTCTACTTTGTTTCATTGCAAATTCCCCAGAGAGATAGTACAGGTCTAAGTACAATTGTTGATCTTACAGATCATAATCATTAACAACCCCATAACTGTATCAAGGTGACCTTGGCTACCTGTATAATTTAATTGATATTGTATACATAACAGTGTGCGTTTCACCCATCTGATGGAAATGGGAGGTTCGGTGACCCTGTGGATTTAGCGCTGTAACCTGTAAATGCTGATTACAGCTCTAGAATCTTATGGTCTGAGACAACCAATGTTTGCTAATGAAATGTCTGCACATCCACTTATTAGTTATTGCTAATAAAAGTGCATGGATAACATCAACATTAGCCAGATACTGTTTTGATGCATAAAATGTACACCACGATTGATAAATCAGTGATTTTAATTGCACAAAGTGACTCTAAATCCCATTTATATTGCAAGAGCCCCAAATCCACTCCACAAGGACAGAATTGTGATGTCTTTATGTCTGTATTTTATTACTGATGATTTCGGAGCTGAGCAAATAGCACATTGTGATGGTCCTGTAATCCAGGCATAGTACTCAGGGAGGGGGGGCTCACATGGGGGAGATGGAGAGAGACAGTTTCCATGGTAACAGCAGTTGGCAAGATGTAGATTTCTGCACCTCAGTCAGTGGGAGCCATGGAGCAGCTTACACGACATGCTAAGGCTACACCCCTGGCATGTTGGCATCTGTGTTCTGCTGTTCTCCCACGTGTTCACAGCCAGATCAATGTGCAGAGCAGTGACCTGAGAGGATGCTCACATAAAGGAGATCTGCAATCTCCTCTTTCAGGTTTAACACGTCTGTAGCTCACAAACCTCTGCAGATGCCAAGTTTGCTGATTCCCCAGACCTGTAAGGTGCATGTACTAAGCAGGAAATGGTGGATGCTTTGTGCAGAATGTGTTTCCTTCCCTCCTGTGATATCCTGTGCTCTTAGTATAAGGGAATAATCTGGATGGTGCATTTAGGGGCGTTGCTGGTTTACCAGGTGGCCAAAATGGGGTTTTATCCACACAAAATAACGTGATTTTGGCACATGAGATAACAGCGATCAGGCGCTGGCCTTTACTTTCATTTCATCTGTTTGCTCCTCCTGAGCGCACGTTATGCCACTTATACAGACAGAAATGAGGATTGAATGAACAGTATTTTAGGAGAAAAGTGTAAAAGTTGTAATTCGTGAAGGATTGTATCTAGTAGCAATGTGCCAACATGGGCAGCCCTATCTGTGACCCCAGTCTCACAAAGTATCTACACAGAGGTACTATTTGTCTATTTTAAGGGTTCCAATTAGTACCCTACCTTTGTCTGTCAGTGGTGAAACTAAGCCTGACCAAGTAGTCAATGCCTAACCCCTCCATATACTGCAAGGGGAGCCCCAGTGACACCCTGTAGGGACTCTGTGTGTGTGGGGGGGGGGGGGGGGGACTGTCTGTGTAGTCTGTGTAGGGACTGTGTGTGTGTAGGGACTGTGTGTGTGTGTATGTAGGGACTGTCTGTGTAGTCTGTGTAGGGACTGTGTGTGTGTGTGTAGGGACTGTGTGTGTGTGTATGTAGGGACTGTCTGTGTAAGGACTGTGTGTGTAGGGGGGGACTGTCTGTGTAGGGACTGTGTGGGGGGGACGGACTGTCTGTGTAGGGACTGTCTGTGTAGTATGTGTAGGGACTGTCTGTGTACTATGTGTAGGGACTGTGTGTGGGGGGGAGGATTGTCTGTGTAGGGACTGTCTGTGTAGTATGTGTAGGGGCTGTGTGTGTGTGTGGGGGGACTGTCTGTGTAGGGACTGTCTGTGTAGTATGTGTAGGGACTGTCTGTGTAGGGACTGTCTGTGTAGTATGTGTAGGGACTGTGTGTGTGTGGGGGAGGACTGTCTGTGTAGTATGTGTAGGGACTGTCTGTGTAGTATGTGTAGGGACTGTGTGTGTGTGTGGGGGGGGGGGACTGTCTGTGTAGGGACTGTCTGTGTAGTATGTGTAGGGACTGTCTGTGTAGGGACTGTCTGTGTAGTATGTGTAGGGACTGTGTGTGTGTGTGGGGGGACTGTCTGTGTAGGGACTGTCTGTGTAGTATGTGTAGGGACTGTCTGTGTAGTATGTGTAGGGACTGTGTGTGTGTGTGTGGGAGGACTGTCTGTGTAGGGACTGTGTGTGTGGGGGGGGGACTGTCTGTGTAGGGACTGTCTGTGTAGTATGTGTAGGGACTGTGTGTGTGTGTGTGTGTGGGGACTGTCTGTGTAGGGACTGTCTGTGTAGTATGTGTAGGGAATGTGTGTGTGTGGGGGAGGACTGTCTGTGTAGGGACTGTCTGTCTAGTATGTGTAGGGACTGTGTGTGTGTGTGGGGGGGAGGACTGTCTGTGTAGTATGTGTAGGGGCTGTGTGTGTGTAGGGGGTGACTGGCTGTGTAGGGACTGTCTGTGTAGTATGTGTAGGGACTGTGTGTGTGTGTGGGGGGGACTGTCTGTGTAGTATGTGTAGGGACTGTCTGTGTAGGGACTGTCTGTGTAGTATGTCTAGGGACTGTGTGTGGAGGGGGGGGACTGTCTGTAGGGACTGTCTGTGTAGTATGTGTAGGGACTGTCTGTGTAGTATGTGTAGGGACTGTCTGTGTAGGGACTGTGTGTGTATGTGGGGGGGGACTGTCTGTGTAGTATGTGTAGGGGCTGTGTGTGTGTATGGGGTGACTGGCTGTGTAGGGACTGTCTGTGTAGTATGTGTAGGGACTGTGTGTATGTGTGGGGGGGACTGTCTGTGTAGTATGTGTAGGGACTGTCTGTGTAGGGACTGTCTGTGTAGTATGTGTAGGGACTGTGTGTGTATGGAGGGGGGGACTGTATGTGTAGGGACTGTCTGTGTAGTATGTGTAGGGACTGTCTGTGTAGTGACTGTGTGCGTGTGGAGGGACTGTGCGTGTGTGTGGGAGGACTGTCTGTGTAGGGACTGTGTGTGTGGGGGGGGGACTGTCTGTGTAGGGACTGTCTGTGTAGTATGTGTAGGGACTGTGTGTGTGTGTGGGGGGACTGTCTGTGTAGGGACTGTCTGTGTAGTATGTGTAGGGGACTGTGTGTGTTTGGGGGAGGACTGTCTGTGTAGGGACTGTCTGTGTAGTATGTGTAGGGAATGTGTGTGTGTGGGGGAGGACTGTCTGTGTAGGGACTGTCTGTCTAGTATGTGTAGGGACTGTGTGTGTGTGTGGGGGGGAGGACTGTCTGTGTAGTATGTGTAGGGGCTGTGTGTGTGTAGGGGGTGACTGGCTGTGTAGGGACTGTCTGTGTAGTATGTGTAGGGACTGTGTGTGTGTGTGGGGGGGACTGTCTGTGTAGTATGTGTAGGGACTGTCTGTGTAGGGACTGTCTGTGTAGTATGTCTAGGGACTGTGTGTGGAGGGGGGGGACTGTCTGTAGGGACTGTCTGTGTAGTATGTGTAGGGACTGTCTGTGTAGTATGTGTAGGGACTGTCTGTGTAGGGACTGTGTGTGTATGTGGGGGGGGACTGTCTGTGTAGTATGTGTAGGGGCTGTGTGTGTGTAGGGGGTGACTGGCTGTGTAGGGACTGTCTGTGTAGTATGTGTAGGGACTGTGTGTGTGTGTGGGGGGGACTGTCTGTGTAGTATGTGTAGGGACTGTCTGTGTAGGGACTGTCTGTGTAGTATGTGTAGGGGACTGTGTGTGTATGGAGGGGGGGACTGTATGTGTAGGGACTGTCTGTGTAGTATGTGTAGGGACTGTCTGTGTAGTGACTGTGTGCGTGTGGAGGGACTGTGCGTGTGTGTGGGAGGACTGTCTGTGTAGGGACTGTGTGTGGGGGGGGACTGTATGTGTAGGGACTGTCTGTGTAGTATGTGTAGGGACTGTGTGTGTGGGGGGGGGACTGTATGTGTAGGGACTGTCTGTGTAGTATGTGTAGGGACTAGGTGTGTGTGTGTATGTGTGTAGGGACTGTGTGTCTCTGTGTGTAGAAGAACTGTCTGTGTATGGACTAGCTTTGTAGTGTGTGTGTGTGTGTGTCTATGTGTCTGTGTGTGTGTGTAGGGACTGTGTCTCTGTGTAAGGATTGTGTGTGTATATAAGGACTGTCTGTGTGATTACTCTGAGCTCTCCCTGCCAGCAACTGTCTATGGTGCTGATCTCCCATCCATGCGCTCTGCGCTCCTCAGCCTGGGGGCGGTTATCTATTGGTTGTGTCTGGTTACCCTGGAAACGCGGACGCTGAATGGCGACCACCAGGGAGAGAGCGGGAGCTGAGGAGGGTCCGGGGGAGCCCGGGAGACGGGTAACAGCGGGGCTCTGCTGGGGACACGGGGGTGTAATATAGTGTATGTGTGTAATATATAATATATATGTGTGTGTGTAATATATAATATGTATATAGTTATAGTAGAGATGTGCTCACTATACCAATATCATGTCCACTGTAATATGTCTTCTGTCTGTCAGTCCTATGCCCATCATGCTCAGCCCTGTGTCCACCATAACTTCCCTCAAGTCCTTCAGTCTCTTTGTGAACATATATTATCTGTACCTAGCAGGAGTTTCATGCCCACCATGACTTCCCTCATGTCCACCATAGACCAATGACAACATATACCACCTGTGCCCAGCATCACAGCCTCATGTCTACCTCAGCCCCATACCTACTATATACAGCCGTGTTCCAAGCATCCCAACATAACTACACAGACTATATGGTGCCCTCTGCCAGCACATGATACCCATCACTGCCCCATACACACATAGAAGCCACATGCCTACCCTAGAACCTTACCCCCCTGCCCTAGGATGCCATGCTAGTGTGTAGAGGAAATTCTGTCATTTCATCCAGTAGAATGTGTGGACTTCTGGTTCTTGCACATCTTTGTGGCACCAAGCTAGTAAAGTAACAACCAATAAAGCTGTTTGGTGCTGTGACTTGGTAACTGAGTGATTAGCCCGAACACTTGGCTCCACCAGGGGAGTGGCAGTGCTGTGGCATGTCGTGGGCCACAAGAGATGGCCCCCTGGGCCTGATATGGCACATGGGCACTTAATTCAGACATAATATGATATTAAAGTGAGTATAATAAATGTTGTGATTATGGGGCTGAATGTGATACATTAGTGTGTGGAAATTTGAATGAATGTGGGAGCCTCATGTATCAAACTCCTACTGTCCTATAGACTTGTAAGCTTGTGAGCAGTTCCCTCTTACCTCTGTCTGTCTGTATTACCCAGTATTGTTTTATTACTGTGTTTGTTCCCAATTGTAAAGCGTTACGGAATTTGCTGGCGCTATATAAATAAACGATGATGAGTGTGTTGATGGGGGGAGGGGGGGGGTTAGAAGAAATGTAACTGCAGAGGATGTGTAAGAGAGGACAGTACATGCTGTAATAATGATAGATGGATGAGAGATTAGAAACTTGTGGTAGAATAAAGTTCGGGGTGGGGGCTGTTATTTAATGAGAAGAAAAGTTCAGCTGGTTATGTCGTGAGTGCTGCTCGCTGGTTAATTAGCTAATCAAACTTGGTTACTAATTTGTCACTTGTTAATGACTGTAATCTGTCATCTGTCACTTGTTACTGGCAGACTGCCAGGGTCACTCCTATGACTACTTCTTAGTAACACGATTTCTATCAGAAAGCTGCACACATTCCAGATAACTTAATGACAACATATTTATTTATATTTTACAGTCCATAAATCCGGCAGCCAAAATGAAGAATCCTCCGGTAATATCTCCCTATATGCAGAGAACCATTACACAAAGAGCAGCTCATAAGATCCCTCCTGACACGCTCCCTGCGCCTACATCCAGAGCAAGGTAACTCATTATACTGGGAAAGCTGAGCGCATCATGCAGAGGGTGGTATGTGATGACACCATGTGACCAGTAGGGGCAGTGTCTATAAATCAGACATTTCATGGACCGTAGGAGCTGACATGTGGAATTCTGTGTTTTTCTGAACAGTTTTCAAATATTTACTTAAATAGAAGTAAAGCTGCTTTGAATCTTATGGTCTGAATACCTGAACCTCTTCTCTGCCTCGTCCTCCTGGAATGAAAATGTGGCATCCATTGATTAGACGAGGTGGCATCCAGATGGATGAGGCTAAGTGGGCACGAGTGAATGAGACTGGAAGGTGGCTGTAGTGAGGCGGCATCAGGTGTATTCTATAAGCAGAAAGTCCATTGTGACTTCCTCTTCCTTTACCCATCTTACCGCCAGTGGGATAGAATCTGTGTCAGTCACGCTCTTCGTCCAGTCCTGTTCTCAGCAGTTCTAGATTTTTTCCATGCTCTTAATGTGCAGCATCCAATCAATAATTACCATCATTTATTTGTAAGGTGCAAAATAAAGTGCCGGACAGTCGGTATAACAAGTATACAAATCATCCATAAAATCTACATAGGAGGGTAAGAAAGGAGGTGTAGGGAGGACTCTGTTCATGGGAGCTTACAGTCTAGTGGAAGTCTGATGCTGGGAACTGTAGCTGGTAGTTCCTAGAGGGAGTAGTATCAGGGGGAGGGGTGGGGGATATTGGCTGTAGGGAAAAGAGAGCGCTTGTAAGATTGAAGATTGGGGGAGAGTCTGGTCAGGCAGGAAGGGGATTTCTATAAGTGGGGGCAGCGCAGGCGAAGTTTTGTAGGAGGGAGTGAGAGGTGGTAATCCGAGAGGAGATGCAGGTCACATCGCCAAGGGGGTGTATCTAGTGACTGGGTCAGTGATGTATAAAGAGGTGTTGGCAACGGCCTTGGAGGTGAGAGTGAGAAGCTTGAATTGAACTCTGGAGATCACAGGGGGCCAGTGTAGGGATTTGCAGAGTGACACAATTAGCATTTATCTGTCTAGTGCGCTAAATAATAAATGCAAACATCTGGTACCTGTGTTTTTGTGGAAATTTTGCTCCTCGATGTAGTCTTAGTAATTGAGCCCTATTACCAGCACACGCCCACTGCGCAGGCGGGCCACAGGCTGAGAGAGAACTACAGTCAGTGCAGAGTGGTTGCGTCAGGAGATAATGTGGGTGTGTCGGGGTCACCTTTTGGGGCCTAAAAGGGGAGGCACCGGCATTGTCGCAGAGGCCCATAGAGGACGGTTTCCTGGACCGTCTGGTACCTGTGGTTTTGTGCAAATTTTGCTCCTTGATGCAGTCTTAGTAATTGAGCCCTATTACCAGCAAAACCTCCACCGTGCAAAAATGTGCAAAGGAGACGGCCCTTTGAGATACAGAATGCACCCACACCTCTGGCAGTGTAAGGGTTAACAGACTAAATAACAGGATCCCATAACGCTATAGCTAGAACTCTGCAAAATGGCAGCTAGACAGTGATTAATGGGGACCGGAGAGGAGCGGTGATTAACTGTCAAATGTATTCTTATCGTTGTTCTCTATCTAATCTATCTAGCACAGCCAAGTGTTATTGTAAGGTAGTGTAAGACTATATTAACACAGGACAGACATGTGACCAGGAGGTGGTAGGGAGAGAGAGAGGAAAAGCAGCAACAGCATGGATATATTCTAAGTGACTACAAGTCTTACTACTAAGAAATAAGTCTAGACAGTACGGTGGCTCAGTGATTAGCACAATATCACTAGACATATAACCACTACACCATCTATACACAACGAGGCAGCCGACAGAATGGGGAACTTGTGGTAACGGACCTCACATTCATCTATCTCCTACAAAACCATTTCTTGACTTCATCTCACAGCTCTGGGGTCATGGGTTCAATTCCGACCAGGGCCCTATCTGTGTGGAGTTTATATGTTCTACCCGTGTCTGCCTGGGTCTCCTCCAGGTGACCAGTTTTGCGCCCACACTTCAAATACATTTTGTAGGGTAATTGGCTGCTGACAAAATGCAACCTCCAATGGGGCAGGGACTGATGTGAGTGCGTTCTCTGTACAGCGCTGCGGAATCATCATCATCATTTATTTATATAGCGCCACTAATTCCACAACGCTTTACAATTGGGAACAAACATTAATAAGACAATACTGGGTAATACATACAGACAGAGAGGTAAGAGAACCCTGCTCACAAGCTTACAATCTATGGGACAATGGGAGTTAGAAACACAAGGGCATGTGCTACATCATATTGCACAATGGACCAGCCAGACTGCGAAGGTAAAAGTACTGAGTGTGCTGTGTGTGTTGCAATGTTGGTCAGAAGGTTGTTGTCTTGCGTTAGCTGTGTAGAGGGTGGTAATAGGGTAATCTAGGGAAATTAAGATGATGGTTGAGGAATATCATAACCTTGTCTGAAGAGGTGGGTTTTCAGTGAACGCTTGAAGGTTGGAAGATTAGAGAAAAGTCTTACTGTGCATGGGAGGGAATTCCACAAAGTAGGTGCAGCCCGGAAAAAGTCCTGTAACCGAGAATGGGAGGATGTGATGAGCGTGGAGGAGAGACGTAGATCATGTGCAGAACGGAGGTGTCGAGTAGGGAGATATTTCGAGACAAGTGAGGAAATGTATGTCGGTGCAATTTTGTTGATGGCCTTGTATGTTAGTAGAAGAATTTTATATTGGATTCGTTGAAATACAGGAAGCCAATGTAGAGACTGACAGAGTGGCTCAGCAGAGGAATAACGGTTTGTAAGGAAAATCAGTCTAGCAGCTGCGTGCATAATAGATTGTAGGGGTTCA
Organism: Mixophyes fleayi; assembly: GCF_038048845.1. Taxonomy (NCBI): domain Eukaryota; kingdom Metazoa; phylum Chordata; class Amphibia; order Anura; family Limnodynastidae; genus Mixophyes; species Mixophyes fleayi. The sequence goes on along the minus strand of NC_134410.1, from coordinate 130,518,066 downwards.
AGTCTGACTTTGGGAAGACCAGTAAGGAGGGAATTGCTATAGTCGATGCGGGAGATGATGAGTGCATGAATTAATGTTTTTGCTGTGTCTTGTGTGAGATATGTGCGTATTCTGGAAATGTTCTTTAGGTGTATGTAACATGATTTAGATATAGAGTTGATGTGGGGCATAAACGACAGTTGTGAGTCAGGGATTACACCTAGGCAACGAGCTTGCGGGGTGGGATTTATGGTCATGTTATCAACAGAAATAGAAATGTCAGGCAGGAAGCTTCTGTTTTTGGGTGGGAATATTATTAATTCAGTTTTTGAAAGATTGAGTTTGAGTTGGTGAGAGGACATCCAAGATGAAATGGCAGAAAGACAGTCAGTAACGGGAGACAACACAGATTAGTGACTCTATAAATAAATGGTGGTGATGATACATGATGATTCCTTATTGTAATTGTAACCACAGCCTGGATATAACACCTTGTCCCCTCTCGATAATCAGCCAGATTTACACAACTTCACTCCGTCTCCTTAACCAGTCATGTCAATAACAGTCTGTCTGGGACGGGGGTGGGGGGGGGGGAGGTAATTGTTAGTACAATCAGAGCATGTTGGACTATTCAAGAAAGTACATCAATATCAACATTGTGCAAACAACAAAGTGCAAATTACATAATTGGATTAAGCCAATTGTTCCTCTGCATTGTCCTAGCTTAGACAGTATTATTTTGTTATACATACATTAACTTACAAGTGTCCTAACACTGGCTACCTAGACGGAGTGCAGAAGAAATCCACTAATATTTATACTTTGGTTCACACTTCATAGTTTTTTTATTTTGCTTATTTTAATGAAAACTAAATTAATTCAATACACTTTGTGATTTTACATTTTGTTGTCTGAGTACATTACTTATTCATAGGAAAGATAAAACATTTGTAAACCTTTATAAAATAGTAATAAAATATCATTAAGAAGTAATTTGATAGTACATTTTAATTTTGCAAAATGAGGTGTTCAGTGGAACCCTAAGTGTCTGGGACTGGCAGGGGGCACACAGGGACTGGCAGGGGACTCACAGGGACTGGCAGGGGACTCACAGGGACTGGCAGGGGGCACACAGGGACTGGCAGGGGGCACACAGGGACTGGCAGGGAGAACACAGGGACTGGCAGGGGGCACACAGGGACTGGCAGGGGGCACACAGGGACTGGCAGGGGGCACACAGGGACTGGCAGGGGGCTCACATGGACTGGCAGGGAGCACACAGGGACTGGCAGGGGGCACACAGGGACTGGCAGGGGGCTCACAGGGACTGGCAGGGGGCTCACAGGGACTGGCAGGGGGCTCACAGGGACTGGCAGGGAGCACACAGGGACTGGCAGGGGGCACACAGGGACTGGCAGGGGGCACACAGGGACTGGCAGGGGGCACACAGGGACTGGCAGGGGGCACACAGGGACTGGCAGGGGGCTCACAGGAACTGGCAGAGATATTGAGGTATGAGTCACGGGTATAGATGATACATTACCATCACCTATTGGGAGCTGCTATAAGTAATAAAATCTTTGTAAAGCACTTTATACAGGTAGGTCGGGGACTTTATTTTTATAAATAACGTTTATTTTTTGTCACTAATATCCAGTAATAACAATGTTTAATTCCTCAGCAGAGCAAAGACCCCTTGTAAATCCCCCTACGGTATCTCCAGTTGTGCGAGTGCACCAGCGATTGCAACACGATCACCAGCAGAGAGATTGGCAGCTTCAAATCCACCACCAAAGACCAAGGTTAGAGGGCGGACGAGACGCTTACGTTTTATACCGCTCAGATTAATGCTGGGATAATGACAGGGAGTTATAAAGTGTAATGAGTTAATGACTGAACCAGTAAAGGGCATACTGCCTGCCAGGTGTTGGCTTCTGAGATTAGATGCCCTGGATAAGAGGTTATTTTCGATCAGGGCACTTGTTGGGCAACCATCCAATGCTGCCGTGCAGGTCGGGTGACGCCCGTTATTCTAGTACAGGTAGAAGCCATCTGACCGACTACAGAGAACCGGTCCTTTATCAGTTAATTCAATTTTTTTTTTTTTTAATAGTGCCCTCGGTGTTCTATGTTCCTTCCACCTTGGAGGAAGCATGTGGACCCCGGCTAGGGCTGGAGGAGACGGAGCAGTTGTAGATCGCTCTGTTCTCCGCTCTAACTTCCAGGTTCTCTGTAGTATTCCAGATATTATCCTGTAAGTACAATTACTACAATATTTATATTTACCACAGATTACATGTAAAACATTCATGAAAATAAGTGAATGTGAAAGAAAACATTAGGACAATACTGACCAGAGTATTATATTATAAAGGGTTAGTTTCGCTTTCATAGTCATGTGAAGTTTTCTGTCCTCTTGAAGGGATCCGGCCCGTCGGTGCTCATACAAGTCTGTGTTTGGAAGTTTACATTACACTGATATATGGCAATATTGGGAGACACAAGGATGTCTCACCAATGTGTATTAAAATTGTGATTTCCCTGTTACGTAGTTTAATGGCAATGATTATACATTTTTTTTATATGTATGTTGAACATGATTAACCCTAAGGCTAATCATTTATTATAGAATAAACCAGGCCTGGACAACCTGTCTCTCTTCAGATGTTGTAAAACTACAAGCCCCAGCATGCTTTGCCATAAAATAGCCAGCTGATAGCTGGCAGGGCATGCTGGGATTTGTGAATAATATAATCTGACCAGCAGGTGTCACTGTTGAGTCTGGTGTTCAGCCAATCACTTTTTTGCAGACCTATATAGACACAATCTAATTATTTGTGGGGCAGCCTCATTTAGCCACAGGGAAAGGGTCAATGGCCTATATGTCTATATTGGTAGATGTGGTGTTTCCTAGGCCATTGCCTGTATTGCTGGAGGTATATCGGAGGCTGTGATTGGTTTATTTTTCACAGAGAAGGACAAGCGCTGGGGTCACCAGAGAGAGGCACAGTGTTACTGTAACACAACCTGACCCCCGGCCGATGCCCTATGTGCTGGTACCAGTGAGGGTGAAGAGGACGGGGTAAGCCTAAACTACTCACATCTTCCAAAGTACACTCTTAGGTAAATGTAATAACGTGTAATTGCTGAACTTCGATGGCTGCAAAGAGGAAACAGGGACCTGTCTGCGCTCAGTTATTAGATAAGTCTCTGAGTGTTTCTCTCTGTTACTCTGCAAGGGGCGAAGGTCACACTGGCTGTACAATGTGTGTTGTATATTATCCATGTAATCAGCATTTCCCCTAGTGATCCCAGGTGAGTGAGTGTGCCCCCTTGTGTGTCCTTGTATTTACACACCCAACAAACACTGCATGACAGCAGTTATCTAGATGTACTGCAGACACGGATCTCAAACAAAACACTGACCTTAAAATATAGACAATAGAAAATCTATAAATTTATAACTAGATCCATCATCACTGCAGCTATTTGAATTGCTGCAAAGTATCATATCTACCAATCCGGCAAACTGGTAGACCGCCAGTAATCTCCTGCTGGCGGAGATATTTGGACATTTGTCGCCAGATATAGTTCCTGTGTAACTTACTTTCTGCATAGACAGGATAACAGTATTTATAAAATGGCATTATTTGTCTTGTTAAGTTCTATATTAAGATGTGATTATTTTTTTTGAAAGGTTGAAACTTTTGGACCCAGAGAAAGTGAAGAATTTGACATCCGCAGCTCGATCTCCTGCGTCAGGTAAGAGGAATCAGCCATGTCTTTTCCTGTACGAGAGATTGTGGGTCTTATGGGACAAAGAATCCTTTACATGAATCCATACTGCAGCCGATGGCTGCGTCATCCTCTTCAATCCCCTCCTCACATCTGTATTTAACCCGTTAGAATGTTGCCTACATGTGTCCCCTCCCTCTCATTTGCATAGAACGCCACTGGCATTATACAGGTATTATTGCATCAGATATGTTGGCGACATTTTAAACGTAAAGCCTTGAACCAATCTTCTTTATAGTCAGTAAATATCTCTTTAAAAGCTTCACTAATGTCCCCCCTCCAACACCTGACTTTAGCAAGAACGCAGCATCTAATAGGAGTAAGTCAAGATGGTGGCGAATGCAGCTGTGTAAAACTCTGCTCCTCCCGATGGAAAGAGACGGGGGTACAGCTGCACCTCCTCTTACACCCACATACAAATAGGTGATTTCGTGTAGCAGAATGAGATATTTAAATGATCTTCTAGTACTGTGTCCTATAATGTAGTTTTTGCTTTGTGTGTTTTGTAGGAGGCAAAAGACTGAATTTAATTCCCCATCAGACGAAGGGTAACAAGCAGCCGCCTGTGATCCGCAGACAGCTCAGGATTCCCAGATCTCCAATGAAACAGGCGACGTCTTCAAGGATTTCTGGCAGACGGTGAGAAAGTTCACATCTGATTACATGATGTACAGAAAGTAATGTTATTTCTCAAGGACAGAGACGTCTGTGTCCTCTCTCACCGTTTCTACCAGTGCTCCGTAACCTCGTTATTTTCACTTCAAATACAAGACAAAATAACTGGAGGATCCTCCAGCACTGAAAGATATTGTCTACGTACACAACACCGTTCAGCCTTATTAACTAACCAGGTGCTCTGAGCCATTTCTGTGTCTAAGTATCGTGTTGTAGTATGTAGTAAGTATTGTGTCCTACCACAGGTATTTCATGAATGTAAAGAATTAAACTGGGGCGCAAGAGAGGTGTGACCACAATGTGTAAACAAAAAGACATTAGTATTGCTGTTACAGCTACTGCGAGCTGTTCTCTGTATTCTAAACAGGAAATGTTCATTTAACATATCGCAACGTCATTCTCCTTCTGTATTAACTGCACTCATCTCTTTAAGTGCAAATGGTGCTATTGCCCAGCAAAGGTATGGACGCTTGATGTAAAAACTGCTTACAACTTAACATAATGAATGTCAAAAAACCCTCTCTCTGGAAACCCTTCAGTATAGTCTGTTCTACCCCCACCTCATGGGTCCCTCTAACTCCTATTGTCTCATCGATACCCTCTCCGTCTAGATTGGGAGAGGGTCCTCTCTATCCTCTGTCTCCAATCTGCACTTTCTCCATCTGTCCTGGTTCTGTTTATGTCCAGTTTATTATACCGCCTGCCTGGTGCTGCAGTTTTGTGACGTCTTATAAGTAAATGATGACACCAGCAGAGATTACAGACTGTTCTGTTATATGTTGTAGAGTATGGTCAAAATTACTTTAAAGTGCAAATCAGATTATATAGATCAATAATTCTGTTTTGTTTGTTGTCTCTATAGAGAGGATACTAACCAGCCTACAAGAAATAAGACCACCAGATTGGACGAAGACACTGATCTGTTGACTCAGCAAATTGATGGATTGGTTCTGGGGGACAAGGATTGTGTTGGATCCACAACTTGTGACAACGTCCAAGCGTCCGATATTCCCCACCAAGCCTCATTCCCAGCTGTAGGCAGCCAGGATAACGTCAGTAAATCAGTGGAAACCGCTCAGGTCGATGATCATACTGACGTGGATCCCTGCGGAGACGACCAGCAGAAAACTTCACACTTACCAACCTTCCCAAGTATGTCTGCCAAGAACGAAGAAACGCGTGGTCACTGCACCAGCAGAGAGGTGGACTCTCAGTCCAAATATGAACAGACCGATGTCCATGAGCAGCTGCCAGGAGAGAACGAGGAGCCACAAATTGTCCCTTCTTCATGCCATAGTGAAGAAAACCAAAAAACTGAGCCTACATCTCCCGACCATTCCCTACCCAGCAGTTCCACAATTAAAGTTGTAGGTGGTTTAATTTATACATCTCCAGAACCAGAGCCAAGCACAGGAACTCTATGTCAAGAAGTAAAGCCAACGTCAGCCCGTAGTCATCCGACTACTGATACTGATTCAGTGGGTGAGAACTGCAAGTCGCTCCCTGAAAAGGACTTAACTCAAAAAAGCAACGTGAACTTGGGGCAAACTTCAAACCCAGCTGAAGAAGACACAGCAGAAACGGCCTCGTTCCAGGCCAAAATATATCCACCTGTCTGGGCAGGGAGTAATGAAGTTATAAGGCAAAGGCAGGGGGTCCTGGTGCTGACGAGGAGTACGGATGAAGATGCCATCTTTATTCCCAAGCTTCAATTTGAGTTCACTCCTGATAACAGCATAGACTGGACGGCGTTCCATCAGCCTGCTGCGAACAGCACTGGAGGACTAAATAAAAGGAACGACCCCGGGATTACGAAACCATGTACCCCTCGAGGACCTTCTTTTAGCAAGAGTGTCCTGAAAAAGTCTTCTACACTTCCAAACCATGGGTCTATCTCCAGAGGTCACCCCGAGTCCCCCAGTGCTGGGGAGGTAACAAGGAACAGTAGATACCCCTTGTATGGGATCGTGGATCTGTCCATTTCATTTCAGGGGAAATTCGAGGACCAGGAAATTCCAACCGACATTCCCAAAATATTACTGACAGAGGAAGAAATTGACGAGGACTAATGAGGTGGGCACATTACCAGATATTATACTGATAGTAGACATTAATCACTCATACTCCTCAGCTTCAGTAGGTGCTGTTGTCTGTGTAGCAGTTTTTTGGTGCTCCCAACACTACCTTCTACGTCTTTGCCAAATATCGGATGTTTTAAAGACATCCAGATGATGTAGTTTGTAGATTTTGATGCAGAGCAAATGTGTTATCTTAGTAATGATGCAGTATTAAACTTAATTACTATTCTTTGTCTATTATCAGCCAAAGTGCATGAACCAGTGCGGACTTATCCACTTGTACAGCTGTGATTGAAAGTAAAACCTGCTACTCTCAGAATCCATGCGCTGTATCCAGTCATCCACACACAGCGGAGGCAGGCAGTTTTTTTTTAAAACAAAAACAAAACACGCACACTACGTTCGCTTTGCGATGCTTAATGAATCAGGCCCTGTAAGTCCTTGTCACAGAACAAATAAAACTAAACAGTTATGGCTGTGGTTCCAGGCAGTAAAAGTCACGGAGTGCTAGCTCTTAGTTACACAAGGATACATCAAATCCTGCTACTAGAATGATGTATTACTGGCTGCTAGCGAAGCTACACCATGACCGAGCGTTAGAGGGGAAGGTAACTTTTTATTAAACACATAGCTTTATCTTTCAGCCCTGTATTTATAGCATTAGGCAGAGCCCTGATAGCAGACAAGGTTCTGCCATCCTCGCTGCACTGGGTACAATTGTATACAGACGGCAACGCTGCGTCGTATCCCCGGGCAACGGAAATACACAACTCTGTTTGGTGCAAATAAATGGCTGCTTAAAGCGTGCATATAGAGCAAGTGTCTTTACCGGAGCTGCGGTTACTGGTCATTCATTGAGGGTCTATTCCTAGAACACAATTAAATTTCCTTCTTGCATTCAGAAGTCAATTTTAGAAAACCACCAGGGAAATGTCCATTGACCACTATGACGTTTGTCTACACGGCAGCGATGAGACACAGCTCAAAGGATGAGAACTTTTACTGTGATCTCCAAGTAGCATATTTCATGGATCTCTTGGGGTCTCTGGCTGACAATTCCTAGGGTGTCGTTATCCGGCACTTGTCAGGTTGTGAAGTTCACAGCTCTGTCTCTACCTTATCACTATGAGAAAATACAAAGCAATGATCTGATTGCTGCAATACAAACAGAGCGAGAGGGGCTTACCCGCATGTAAATATTAGGTGGTTTCTACACTCCTGCTTCCTGGAGAATCATAACAAAAATATTCTTATCTCCACCGAAAAACTAATTTTCTCCCTCGTCTCCTCCCTCCACCCAGCAGAACCACAACATGAGCTTTTAGAGGACAGACTTCTACCTGACTTGTTTACACAACGTTATAATTCACAGGAAGACTTTGTAAATTGTATTAAAGAAAACTTTATTTCTGTATTGTAAAAATAAACAACAATGTTTCTACACAAGGCAAGAGTGTGGCCTGTAAGTGTGTAACCAGCCCCAACCCGAATCTCACACGCTCTGAACCGTATCCAACATGGAGGTACAGAGTAACACTTCCCAAATCTACTGTAGCAGACACACAAAACGCAGGAGACTAAATATCACAATGTCATCTAATACCAGACAAGGGCGGCAGGGGTGTCAGTCACACACATATATACAACAATCACTGACATTACACTACAGGAGGGGCGGGGACGCTGTGAATGGTCAGGTCCATGGCCGGGGGCTCAGGTTCTGCTGCTGCTGCGGGGGGGCTGGATTTCTTCTGTAACTTCTCCCCCAGCTGGTTGTAAAGATCCTTTACTGCCTCTCCGCTCTGCACAAAGAGAGACAGACGTTACTTCCCGTAGGCCGATGTCCTACAGCCGGCTGTGGAGTCTGCACTAGTCACACTGATGCAATGATTATACCCCCCCTCCTCCCCCACTTACTGTTTTGGAAGGTGCCAATGATTTCTGTAGAGACTCCAGTTTGGAAGGCGCCACTTTGTGGTGGAGGTGAAGCAGCAGACGTAGAACAAATCTGTGACTGTTTTCCTTCCTGCAGAGTTTAACAAGATTTATATATTAATTACAAGGACTCTGTTTAATCCCATAATGACAGCGCAGCAGCTGGGAAGTCTCCAGGTCACCTCGATCAATTTAATACACTGGATAATACTAAACTGTGCTTTCCTTACGCTCTCCTAGTGCTTATCTATAATATAACCTGTTTCACAGATATTACTGCTTTCCATAAAGACTGATTGCAATCACTAAAAACGAAGTTTTGCTAATAAATAACATGTTCAATTATTTTGACATTTTGCAAACTTATATAAAAATAACCTCCAGTTTATACAATTAAAGATCACAGATTGAGGAACAAGCAGATAGCTGCTCCCCATATCACTCATAGTCCTCCACATACATCTGTCTGATTCAGCTGCATAAAGACTTTGTATAACTTATCCAATAGCGTGTGCTGCCACCTACAGGCCACAATGTAGAACACAGTTACTCATAATCACCCACTTTGTTTTTCCCCAATAAGAGACTACGGCTGCAATAAGATTGTGTGCACATAACACCCTCTGACAATATTTACACACACTGCCAGTATCTATGTTAAACAAAGTCGTTTTATGATCATATCAGACTAGTGCTCTGTAGAGGGGGCAAAAGCAATTGTGGTAAATAACTGCCCTGTCTCTCGCTAATGGGGGAACCTTCATTTTACAATGCAAGATTACATTATTTTCTTTGCAAGTTAAGTTCTACTTTCCATATCCCACTGGGCATCATATAATAACCAGGAGGTCACCTGCAACTGTTCATGGTCATTATAGAAAGCTTCCTACGCTGCCTCACAAACAGTTTTGACCTTCATTGTAAATGCTGATTGTGACGCAGGTAGAAATGTTTCCACTGCACATATCAGAACGTTCAGTAAACAAAGATAAATATCAGCGTTTGTTACTTGTAGCAGCAGAGACGACTGTTCCCGCCCAGCAGGAAAGTGACCTCATTCAGTGATTGCAGCGTTAGGTAAACGTAGGACGTCATCCAGAATTATTTGGACGTAAGGAGACAATGAGAGGTCAGATCTGGCGCGGTTACATAGTGACCCAAAAAGTAGATATTGCAGCGGGAGACTTGGGGCAAACGTCGTTCTCTCTCCTTTGTGCCCAGCACCAATAACAAGGTCTCAATCCCAGGATTTAGGGGCCGCACCCTCTGCAGATTAAATCTCACTGTCCTATGTGCTAGAAGTAACATTTTCGGCAGTAGGAATTACACCAAAAAATCAAATCCTTCTTGTTTCATTTAACACACTGAGTGGCCATTGTATAAAGCTGCATCTATGGCCCCAGGTAATATCCATTCCCCCAATCCTGGTTCTGCCATCACGAAACCGGAATTCACCAAACAAGGCAGCGTGTTTTTCACCGACGGCTGCCCTAGCCTAACCGTGCAAGGCATTATGGGTACTGCACCACTGGTGTGCTCCGCTATAAATGTAGTCACAACGACTCATCCGCACGAGTGGTGTCAGCCCCCACTTTCATCAGTGGTCTCTTTCTGAGCACAAGACTGCTGTTACCTGGATGTTATCAGATGGGGCTGGTCCGGATACACCCATGCTGTGGTTGTATCTGCCCACTCTCCCTACCAACCTGCTTTACAGCACATAGAACACTGCTCAGTGTGATTAATGATACCATGAATCCTTACTGACAGCCTGCACGTGTCACTGTTACTACAAGTGCTTTACTCAGCAACTAAAAGCTATAGAGAGCAACAGATTAATGAAGAGAGTCAGGAAAACAATATCCCGCAATCAGTGCACTAATTATATAAATGACTGTATTTGATCACCACCTGTTCTCCTGAGGTCAGTAGGTCCTATTTGCAGCTACAATGGACTGGATTTGAACCAGGTTTGTCCTGTTCTGGAAACCTCACACACATTATAAAGGACAATACGTGGATGCTTACTTTGTGCAGGCTGTGAGGAAGAAGCCGTTGAAAACGTGGGTGCAGAATTCTTCTGATCCAAACTCCTCGGACAGCAGCGTCAGGTTACTGGTGAACAGGTGGAGGAAGACGTCTGTAAACGCTGTGTCGTTGTACGTCTCCTCTTGTAACGGAAACAAAGATATATTACAATTATCAGCAGCCGAACCAGGAGTCACGTTGATGTGAACAGAGAGTAAGAAGGAATGTGTATATAGTTCAGGTACCTGTGTCAGATTGGTACAGATGTAATTAGTGTGTTGTAGTGTTAGGTGGTTTAGGATGGAGATACTGAGGATAGAAGGAATGTGTATATAGCTCAGGTACCTGTGTCAGATTGGTACAGATATAATTAGTGTGATGTAGTGTTAGGTGGTTTAGGATGGAGATACTGAGGATAAAAGGAATGTGTATATAGTTCAGGTACCTGTGTCAGATGTACACAGAGGTCCAGGAGAATGAGTATGGAGAGATGACTATACACTGTTTCCTAGTTTCTTGCTGATTGATATGTATAATATAGAAGGATAATACTGTATAAGAAGTACAAGCTGCACTTACTCAGAGCAGGCAGCAGGCGGAGCAGTGAGTTCCTGTTCCTCTGCTTGGTGATGTGCAACAGGTAATATAGTCCCACCTCACAGGCAATCCTGTTCTCCTGCAAAAACCTGTCATGAAGACAACAACGTGAGGGATCCTGTACATGGACGTTAATAATAGAAAGTGATAAATCCGTGGACTAGTCTCCCAGCAGCTGGGGCACACATACGGCTATTTAAGACTTACAGAACAAAAACAAGAAAAGAAATCCCCACAACACACAGAAACCAGCGGACTGGACGGACTTTTATGTCCTTTTCCACCATCAAGTTCTAGGTTTCTGCTTTACAATATCCTCCCTTTCACAATAACCCCCATAACCGCGATCCCCCCAGCTCACACACTTGGTGAAGACGTCTGGCAGGGTGTTGGGGTAGGTGACGGCCACCTTCTCCTCTGTGGGTAACTTGTGTTCCACATTAAAGGTGTAGTCATCAACGACCAGTGACATCAGCATAGGCAGGAACTTGGTGATCAGCTCTGCGTCCTACGGGAGAGAAAACAGCCGCCATGTGTCCGGTGGACGCGGTGATTGGTCGAGGATCAGGGAAGATTACAGTCTGACAGAGACGAGGTCTCTACTTAAATTACACACAGTTATAAACAACGCCTGTGTTATATTAGCAGCAACATACGAAACCTATGGGATCATCGTGTCGCTGCGCACGTACCAGCTTGGGCTCTTTAAACACCTGACTGTCGATCATATCCCACGCTCCGTGGCCCAGAGAAAGCATCCGCAAAAGCAGCAGCAGCTCTGGGCTGTCCTGCGGGACAAAATCATTGTGTTATAAAATGAGATTATTATAGTAAAAGACAATACTAAGCAATGGCGACACCTGCAGGCTACACCAGGTAACTGCAGAAGAGGTGGATTATATCATAACAATTACAAGTCAGACCTGTTATTCTTCTATTGAAAGATTACAATGTAAAGCAAAATTCATGTTTACATTTCACACATGGAGTTATAAGAAGATTCTGTAACACAATCTTTTTTTTAAAAAAAAAAAAAACCCCACTCTAAAAGAACACAGATAAGAGAGTATCCCCCAGGTTCGGTTACACTGTACCAGGGTGCAGATTTCTGCTACACCCATTTCCTTGCCCTAATGCTACTGCTCCAGCGGACGCAGCCAATCACATTACAGTAGTAGACAGTTGTCAAGTGACCACTTCATGGGGTTATTCAAAGTGGCCTTAATCATCCATGGTCTTACACTTGTAGCACATAGGGCCGGGGGGACGATACATTGGTGAAGGACTTAGTCCGCCCAGCACAAGTTCACACTCTGATTAGGTAAATGTAGGAGAAATCCGACAGCTTCATATTTAATGGCCGATACATATTTACATTACATGTGATTAATGTTCATAGTGATTGGACGGAATGTTAATAGACTATATTCTTATTAATGGAGCACACAATGGCAGACTCCGCTATTTAAAGCAATGTCTTCCCACTTAATTGTGATCCATCACCCACCCGAGGGAGCGACTCCTGGCTGATGAGTTCCTGGAGGTTGCGGATGGTGCTCACAGCGAGCGTGTTAATGGCGAACGGGTCGCACAGGATCATGGACAAGTCCCTGTGGATAGGAAAGCGGAGGTAAGTTACAGGACTAGTATATATGTCGGGGTTTATTATATACCATGTATGTAGGTACACACCGCTATACAACATTCACAGAGTACCCTGTCCCAAAGAGCTTACAGTCTAATCATACACTGTCCTCACCCCAGCACCTGCTCCTGACCCTTTTTCACTCCATCGAGAAATCCTTGCAGTTCCCGCGCTCTCTTTGCGTCCACAAACTTCTCTCGGATACAAGCGTCCAGACACCAGGTGAACTGCCGCAAAAAGACGACAATTAGTACATGATACGATACTTTAAAAGCTCCTGACTCCGGCCTGAAACTAATAACTGAGGATAGAGCTCCTGCCGTTAAGTGTGGTACAAACACCAGGAGGTAAATGTAACAAGCGGAGATGTTTCCGATTCTAGGTATCATTTATTTAGTACATTCTACAAAATGACAGCTAGAATCCGATTGGTTGCTATAGGCACTTTTCAAACCAGCTGGAAAACTCTCAGCTTGATACATTTACCCCCAGCTGTTAATATTTTGCATCAAAATGCATTTTGGGTGTCTCCAGAGTATACATACAGCTGCACTGCAGGTAAGTGGTAGATACATCCTCATAATAGTGTATCTAGCATATTGTTACACATGTGATCGGATTTACAGTTTGGGTCCATTTTGCATATATAACAGTTCTAATATAAATACATATGTCCTTTAAACTCCTGGAACTGTGGGTCTAACCCACATAAACAAGTCATACAGCGAAAATATTATTACTGCAGATTATTGTCTGCACGACCGCTGGGAACGAGGAGAAACATTCGCTCATATTTATCCTAAACTTCCTGAGACCTTAATGAAGTAACAGGGAAGACGCTCTAAGAAAGTCCCATATAACATCACAGAGGGCGACATGTACCTTGTGGCAGGGGTCCACGGAGCAGATCTCACTGACGTCCAGGTCGTGTAAGGACATGAGAAGCTCGGCTCGCAGCGTACAATAGTGAACGTTCCTGGTCCTCAGGAAGAGAGTGCGCAGGAACTGCAGGACCATATCGTACAGCTTCACGTTCTTCCCAATCATCTGAGTCAGTTATGCACCACCTTGTCCAGAGGAGAAAGAGAAACGTGGAATCTAGTGTACAATTTACTGTCCGAGGAGCAGAGAACAAGGTGAACGAACAGCCCGACAGAGGAGACAGTATCCCCTGCAGGTTCTACTCTCTACATTAATGCCCCGAGATACATGGAAGCGCTGGTGTCCCAGCATGCACTGCAGGTTTACGCTCTCACCTCACCCCTGCCGTCTAGTTTTCGGTGAAAGACTGAAGAAGTTGTGCAGGACAGAGAGGTCGCTGTTTAGCAGAAGGTTCTCTTTCTCCAGGATGTATTGCTTCAGCAAGGGCGAAACCTCATCACCAAACAAGGCCTGATTATCCTGCAGATCTGGCGCTTCACCTCCACCGCGCAGGCCTTGTACAGTTCCTTGTCCGCCATCACCAACTTCAGCTTCTTTTCAGGGACCTGGGAGCAGAACAAAGCGATCAGAGGGTGTGTTGTACGATATCTGGGAAGACGCCCCCATCTTATACACTGTACAGTAACCTGCCTTTGGTAGGTGTTTCATGACGCACATGACGACAGGCTGGATGGACGGCATCTTAACCAACGCAAAACACTTTTCTAACAGCTCTTCCAACTTCTTGTACCTAAATAGGTCAAACATATAACATTCAGAAGATTTAGTAGCCTTGAAACACTACAGGGCCCGAGATACAAATAAGATAACTCCAAGAGACATTTTCAGTTATATGGGCTACTGTTGGGAGCTTGTTAGAGGAATTGGAAGTTATGAAAACATTCAGCTTAAAAACAACCACAGCGTGGAAACATTACATACACAGACATGGTGTGTATCTGGTTCTGTAGGGAGAATATCTCGTACTAAGATGTCTCTCGTGCTGCCCCTTCCACTGATCTCCCTCATTCTCAGACTTTCCCCCAGTCTGTGCAGCTTCAAACGGCACTTAAAACTTGAAAGCCCAGCAGCCATCTCTATGCTTGGTTACCTCACCCTCTCTCATCCTCCATCCCCCATATGCGTCCCTCTTGCCCCAGATCCCTTTCACAGACTCCCCCTTTGTCTGCTGTTTGCCCTCCCTTTAGATCGTAAGCTCTTACGAGCAGAGTCCTCTTCCCTCCTGTGTCACTACCTATAACTCTTGCTCCAGCTACTCTGCCCTCCTCCTCCTCGGGCTCTCTGCCCCTTGACCCCCACTCCTGCTGATTTCTGAACCTCTTTTGGCAGCTTCTAATCTGTTAGCTGCGCCCACACTTCTAGGCACAGGTTCTCAGTATGTGCCGAATTTACCCTGCTA